>NW_022196915.1:107074206-107111229 GCF_008632895.1 Mastomys coucha
AAAAAAAAAAAAAAACAGAACAAAACAAAAGATACTTGCCAACAAGTTGACAATCTGAGTTCAGTCTTTGGGACCCACATGACGGAGAGAACCTACCCACAAAAGGTATCCTTTGACCTCCACACACACATATGGCATGTACATATTCACACAAATATGAGGGGAGTGGGGAGGACGGAGAGATGAAATTTGAGATTGCCTTTGTTGTGCTGTAAAGAAAAATGACCAACTCTACCCCCTAGTGGCTTATGACAGACAGCGAGACTCAGATGCATTAGCTGGGCAACCATGACAAAGTGACAGCTTACTCAGTCACCTGCCTTTCCTGGTAGTTATTTTTAGAAGCTTTTTGTAAATTGTGTGTGTTATTTTAGGAGCAGTTGCCTTCAAACATCGACTGAGTCAAATTTAAGCAAGCAAGCTGTGTGCTGTTCTGAACAGATGCAGAATGAATGAGTCTCTAACACTGTATGACTGGAAGTAGTATGAAGACTTTGAAGTACTAAAAGAAAAGTTAACATAACTGTGTTTATTATAAGTGACTAATCCTAATTAACTGGTATTTAGTTTCATACCTTCGTAGTTTTCTCTAGAATAAAAGCTTGGATTCTTGCCATCTGGAAACCTAACAGTGTAGATGATGGTGCTTGAGGATTGGCCTTGGGAAGACTCACTTTACCACAATAGACATTCTACTAGTTCTTCTTCCAAAGGTATAACTAGAACCATGGAACAAAGTCACAGGTGTGTGTGTACACCACACATCACAGTAGAATAAACCTACAAGTATAGCCCCAGGTTCTGTTGGAACTGGCTGGCCTATTCTGCCAGCCTTACACCAGGTTCCTTAAATAACCTGTTTCCCAAACCTTGCAGGCTTTTCAGTACGTTTTCTGGTTCCTTGTGGCAACCAGGCATTCTCTGTTGCCATTAAGATTAAATATGCAGCTGGGCATGGAGAGGCACTGCTTTAACCCCCACCCAGCATTTGGGAGGAGAGGCAGAGTTCTGAGTTTGAAACTAGCCTGTTCTGCCTACATAGCAATGTTCTAGACCATTCAGGGCTACTTTTTTTAAAAAGAAAGAAGAAACTTCGGTCTCCACAAAGGGAGGAACCTAGTGAAGATTTTTTTCCCTGTGGTCCTCTTTCAGGCCTGCTGACCAGTGGGAAATGGAAGCTCAGTATGATTTAGTGACTTGACTGCCTCAAGTTCCCAGAGACAGTAAGAGCTGAGCTAAGAAGCAGATGAGCCCAGGACTGCCTGGACTCCACAGCTCTGGCTCCTCACTACTGTGCATTTTCCTACTTTGCTACTCTGCCTCCTGGGAACCAAAACTTCCAGAATTGATGTTAGCCCCAGAAAAGTTTGTGTCTATGTAAAGAATTTTGATATAGTCAAGTTTTTGTTTTTCTATTGGGAGTGTTTTTAGACAGGGTCTTGTCCAAGTTGTCCTCATTCCAGTGTATGAGGCTGGCCTAAAACTCCTGATTTTCTCAGCCTAAGTGCTAGATTACAAGTGTAGGCCATTACACCCACCTCAATTGGTCAGGTGTATGTTCTGTTCTTCAATACAGTCTAAAGTTGGAACTTTATTTTTCAAAACTATGAGAGAGTCCTGAATAAATAGATCACCTCCTGTGAGCAATAAAACACTCCTACCTTTTATTGTAATATGGGTTCCTATTTAACAACTTCCTACTAAGATTTTTTTCATATCCTATCTGCATTAAGACTTCCTCAAGTTGGTCTCTTTGTAGATGTCTCTAATATTAGACAGTGGGGTCCTCTGTAGCTTTCCTCTTTGTATCTGTTCTGTTGTATGTTAGACCCTTTATGACTGCCCTTGTATAGAGTTGTGTGTCTCCTCTCGGCCATTTCCTCATTGTAGGTGTTAGGTGGGGCAGATGGGATGCCATGGAGAGAAAGCAGAATAAAAGAAGCTAGCATCCTCATTCATAGAGGAAACCCACAGTAAAACAGTCTGACCACAGCTGAGACTGATTATAACAGAATAAAAACATGCTCTTGGATGAAGGATTTAGAAGGGATACCCCTGAACTCTATTAGATAAAAAACCTGCTGTACAAAATTTTTTCAGTGATTAATAGATTTACTTATGCAAGAATAGAGCCATCTGTGCTTTATAGGAAAGCTTACATGTTTGGTCCCATTTTTCTTCTTGGATACATTTTCTTTCTCTCCCTCTCTATTTTGAAGATAAAATACCAGAAAAGGGACCCAGTTCTCAGCACAGCTCCTGAAAGTGTGTTCTTGAGGTAAACATTTGCTGGTCTTACATAGGTCTAATAAATAAAAGCAGCCCTTGGCATTTGGGATCAATGTACTGAACCAGATAATCATGGTTAAGCAAAAGCCCTTGTGTTCACATGCTTGACTTGTGCCTTGGGAGGCACACAAATTGCCGTACAAATTTCTTAGTATGAGATTATTATACTCAGTCCTGCTTTGTCTAAGTGATTTAAGATTCTGTAACTTAAAATGTTTAATGTTCAGGGTTTTGTGTGTGTGTGTGTGCTTGTGTTAACATAGGCAGAGACAGTTTGAAAGTGAGGTGAGAAGTAAGCCCATCTGCAGACACCCCACTTTAGAGTTGGCCATCTCTGTTGAAGACATATGTTCAGAAGAAGATGGACTTAACCTTCGAGTACAGACGCTTAGATGAAGATGATTAGAGCAGATGATGATGACCATAAAAGAAATCAAATACCAGGCCAGGTTTGTCATACAAGTGTAATCTCAGCACTTTAGGGGCAGGATCAGGAGTTCAAAGTAATCCTCAGCTGAACAGTGAGTTGAGGAGCAGTTTGGGATGCATGAGACTCTGTCTCAAGAAAAGGTTCATAACACTTTTATGGGTTTTATTAGCATATGTTAATTACATTTAACAATGGCCTTTACTTCTCTTTTTTGAGACAGGGTCTCATGATGTAGCACTGACTGGTCTGAAGCTAGCTAGCTGTGTAGAACCTATGCCTCTAAGTCATAAAGCAGGCCTCTGCCTTCCAAACAAAAACGCCTAAGCACTGGCATTAAAGGTGTGTACCACCACACCTGAGCGCAACAGGCTTTTCATACTTGTATATAATATAGGTGACATTTTCATTTGTGTATATATTTTCATCATATTCACCCCACCCTTCCCCTATTGCTTAAACATCACTCATTATAGTGCTTGCTGTTTTGATAAAAAGGAAATTAAACCCCACAGAGACTCAGTAGCTTCCCCTAACATATTTCATGTAGTGCCTACAGAGGCCAAAAGAGGGTATTGGATTCCTCTGGAACAGAAGTTAGAGATCGGGCTGGAGAGATGGCTCAGCCGATGGTTAAAAGCACTGGCTGCTCTTAACAGAAGTCCTGAGTTTAATTCCCAGCAACCACATGGTGGCTCACAACCATCCGTAATGGGATCTGATGCATTCTGGTGTGTGTCTGAAGACAGCTACAGTGTACTCATATAAATAAAAATAGATAATGTTTTTTAAAAAAGAAATTAGAGATCTTTGTAAACCAGTGCTCTTAACCTCTGAGCCGTTTCTCCAGCCCTCAGGAGATTTTTTTTTAATATTAAAAATGATCAGCACCTCTACTTATGAGTATGCAAATTTGCTTTCATTTTCAGTAATTGACATAATTATACCAAATAATTGTTTTAAATGTTTGACTTCTATACTTATTTTCTATATTCACTACTCAGTATTGTATAATTTTCCTAGCTATAGTCACAAGCAGAGAAGTTTAAGAAACCCTGCTTTCAGCTGAGGAGCTGAGGTGGGATCGCTGACTGTACAGCAGCAGTGACCTAGCATGCACAGTCAGTGCTGTTCTACTGCTCTGAAGGAGGAAAGGGGACCTCTGGCAAAAACCCTAAGGGTTAGCCATATAGTAGTGTTTATCCAAATTCAAGAATGCCCAGCTTCTGTACGCTAACACACAACAAGTATACATATTGATTTATTTAATTTATAATTGCATGCCGGTTATAGACCATCTTCTGTATATACCATTTTCTTTTCTTATTGTTGGCTCATCTAGTCTTTACAATTAAGGTTATTTAATTGCTGAAGATAGACTTAAAATCTGAAGTGAACCTAACAGTATTGTCTTTTTAGTTTTTTTTATTTAATTTTTAATTTTTATTTATGTGATTTAATTTTTTATTTATGTGTGAGTATGTGCCATGGGTACCTGAAGAGGCATCAGATCATCTGGAACTTGCTTTATAGGCAGTTGTGTGACACCAGTGTGCGTTCTAGGAACTGGAACTCAGCTCCTTATGCATGTGCTATATACATTACAATGGACCTTGTTTTCAGGTGGAAGATTTGTGAGGAATACAGTTTTTGGACATTTTGGACATGGAAAGCTGTTGATAATTACATTATTTTGTATCACAAAGCAGAACTAACACATACTGCTGAAGGCATTGGTAACATCTTTTCTACATGTAGAATTCGAGGCTACTTTGCTAGGTTAGGAGCAGATTACAGATAAGGTAAACTTAGTGGAGGGTTTGATAATTAGATTAAATGACAGATGCAAGCTTAGCAAAAATTAATAAAGTGCAAATAATTTTTGAGATTGCGACAAAAAGTGGTGTGAAGCTTAGTGAACAGCACATTAAGATAGAGTGAGTGGCAACAGTTGGTTTAAATGACTAAGAAACAGAAGGCTAGCATGGTTTCAAGGAAAGAGGCTTTCCTGGCTGTTAGAATTAGTTAAAGACCAACTCTAAGCCAGGGGTATGATACTTGTCTGGGATCCTAGTACTTCTGAGGCAGAGGTAGGGGGATTGGGAGTTCTGGGTCAGCTTTGGCTCCATAGTGAGATCTTAACTCAGGGTAAAAATACAGTTTTAGAGGAAGAAGGAGCTAGTGAGCTTGATTTCTAAGGTTTTAAATTGGAACTTAAAGACAGGTATGGGCTAGCTTAAGGGAGTGGGTAGCTGTAGGATAGTAGGTATTTTTTTCTGTGGACCCCAGGACTGATATCTGATGATAATTAGTGTGTTAAATGTAACCAAGAGAACATATGAAATATTATAGCCAGTTGGTGGTATTAGATTTGTAATAAATGTAATCCTAGCAGGTATACAATTTCAGGAGCTTTTTGAACATTACATGGGGGAGGTCTGGCATGGTGTTGTACACCTGTGATCCCAGCATCTGGGAGGGGAGCAGGAGGATTGGGAGTTCAAGGTCATCATCCTTGGCTGTACAGGCAGGTCAAGTCCAACCTAGGCTACTTGGGATCCTGTTCCAAAAATAAAAACAGTAGTTATAGGAGAGAGCAAAATTAAGTCTGTTACGTTTACTGGACTAAATAAATTAATTTGGTCTTAGGCATATTTAGGAAGAATATTCGAAAAGAAACAATGTATACTTGAGGATGAGCACTTAGCTTTAGGTTTTAGCACACAGGAGAGAAAATTTATAAACAGGAACAAAGAGGCTACTGAAAAGTAACATTGGCATTCTGTAATTCTAGGACACTTTGGCGTTTGAACCTTGAATTTTGCTATAGTTCTGCTTGATAACACATCTGTCAAGAACATGTAAGAGTTTAGTAAAATTCCAAGAAAACCAACTGGCATGATAAAGATAGGTAATTGGAAAGATTCCAGTGTTTCAGTTCTCAAGGGTTATTACTCCAAAGACACCAGAGGTGATAACATGGGAATGAAGAGCTGGATATGGTGGTGCCGGAACCTGAACATTTAGCAGTCTAAAAACGAGGCTTACAGGTAGACTAGGAGGGCTCTCAAGATACAGATCGTTTGTATGGCTTTAGGTGGTTGAGGAGGAAAGAGTAGTATTACTTAGTAATGATTGACGATCACATGAATATCTGATTTTTATTTATTTACTTTAGAGCCCACAGTAATTGTTCAGCTTACTGGACTGTAGGCATGTCCTCAGT
Organism: Mastomys coucha; assembly: GCF_008632895.1. Classification (NCBI taxonomy): domain Eukaryota; kingdom Metazoa; phylum Chordata; class Mammalia; order Rodentia; family Muridae; genus Mastomys; species Mastomys coucha. The sequence continues at coordinate 107,080,149 of NW_022196915.1, forward strand.
TACCAGTTGTTTAGACTGCTTTTACACTATAAGGATAGAGCCAGTGTGTCCCCACAGGACCTAAACTATTCACTGTCTCTTTATAGGAAAAGTTTGCAACTTCTGGGATGGGCTAATAAAATGAGTTGTTTTTTCTGGAACAGAAAAGATGTAGTGACTGGAGTAAAAATGTTAAGTATACAGAGAGATTATTTATATGGCACCAGGCAGCATAGCATGGTGTTCTATTACTTTTCTGTCCAATTCAGAGCCATTGGCCTCCTGTGACCATTTAAATTAAATACAAGTTAAGAATCAGGTTTTTGGCAATGCTGAATAAGTGGCTAGTACAGTTTAGGTGCCCAATAGCTTCCGATGGCCTAGAGAGGATGCTGTATCCAAGAATGCAGATGAAGGATGTCTTTCGTTAAAGTTCTGTTGGACAGTGTTGCACACTAAGTAGCACTTAGCTTTCACCTTGGACATACCACTGCCGAAGCTCCTCAAAAACTGCTAGGAACTGGAATTATCATTTTCATTTTTCAGATAAGAAAACCTTAGCAAGGGAGAAAGGAACCTGCTAAGACTCCCAGCTTGGGTCAGAGTTAGGATTGAAGCCTTGGTATCTTCGCTTCCCAAAACAAGAGGCTTGCATTATGTCATAGCAACGTAGAGTTGCAGATTTTGAAACTGAAAACATAGAAAGTCATATAGAATATAGTAACTCATTCCTCAGGAGAAATGTAGAGGTGAAAACCACCTCCTTTTCTGTACTAGATGTTAGTAGAATTTGAATTTGGATGTGTCTTCACAACAGTGGTAGTGAAATTATTTTGACTGAATAAGTCATCAGCTAGAAGCTTTGCCTTTATAGTGGTTGCATATATTTGTCCTTAATTACTCAAACATTCTGTGATGCTGAAATGCCCTGTCATCTGTGGTATATTTTATGTAAAAAGATTTTTACATAATTTTTTTAGTGTTGTAGACAGTACTGCATCCCCCACCTTCCCACCCCACACACACAAGGTTTCTTTGTGTAGCCCTGGCTGTCCTGGAACTTACTTTGTAGACCAAACTAGCCTCAAACTTACAGAGGTCTGCTTGACCTGCCCCTCTCTCCTGAGTGCTGTGATTAAAGGCTCCCCCCCCCCCTTAAGTAGAACTATACAGTTTGCCTGTGGAGCTGTTTACAAAGGATCACACTATCTTCAGGAGTTTAGTGGATGAACACAGTAATCTTACTAGCCTCTTCCTGTTATATCAATCTTTTTCCTGTATTTTAGCAGTTAGGCATTGTTCAGAATACTTATAAATGGTAACTAGTAGTCTAACATAGCTCTACAAGATAAATATTACCATCGTTTTGTAGATAAGGAGAAATGTGTCTCATCCTGGTAAATGTCTTCTGTTACTAGTTGTAGTGTGCCATTCTCAAATTGATCACGACTGCTCTCCAAAGTTAGGCCATGTGGTCCTCTTGGCTGCTTAAGAGTGCACATAAGCAACCACTCACAGTGTGGTTGATTGTAGATCAGGCTAGCCTTGAACTTATAGAGATCCACTGGATTGCTGAGATTAAAGGTGTGGGCCAATACTGCTCAGCAAAATAACTTTTTAAAAAATGTGTATTTATTTATCAAGATAAGGTCTCTCTTGCTTTGGTTGTCCTGGAACAGACAATATTCTATAAGATATGTATTTTGTCTTTGTGTGTGTGTATGTATGTGTATGTGTGTGCACGCGTGTGCGTGTGTGTGTGTGCACGTGTGTGTGCTCATCCTCAGGCCAGAAGAGAGCATCTAATCTAGAGCTGGAGATAAAGGTGGCTGTGTGCTGAACTAGCAGGGGTGCTGGAAACTGAACTCTGTCCCAATATAAGAGCAGTACACCCTCTTAACCTTCTTCATCCCTTAAAATAGAAATTATTGTGGTATAGAGTGACATACTGAATTTGGAAATAAGACTTTTAAAAACAAGTCAATAAAATTGCTTTTTAAAATATTTAATATTTTAGAAAATTTAGAATTTCAAAAACATTAGTAATATTGGAGTCATTTGCATCTGTAAAATGCAATGTTTTAAATGCATATAATTTGTTAATTGAACATATTTGTTAAAGAATAGTTTAATGGTTCAAGCATGTAGCGTTTTCTTCAGTTGCAAGCATGATTTATGTCTGTCTTCAGGGTTCATGTTCTAATCCTGTGCTTCCTCATTTCAGGCTGAGATAGAATTGTTTGTTAACCGGCTTGATTCAGTGGAATCTGTTCTTCCTTATGAATATACAGCGTAAGTTTTCCAGCTTATTTTATATAAATATTTATGTGGATCATCAGAATTTTGTGTGTAGAACTTTATTCATTTCCTAAATGCACAGGGCCTGAATATTTGGGTAGAGGTGATGGAGACAGGCTTTTACTTTAGCCCTGAAGAGATGGCTTAGTGGTTCAGAGCACAGGCTGCTCTTTCAGAGGACCCACACTCAGTTCTCAGCATCACATGATGGCTTAGTGGTTCAGAGCACGCGCTGCTCTTTCAGAGGACCCGAACTCTAGTTGTAGAGGATCCTACATCTTGAGGCCTCCATGGGTATCAGCACATATGCATACAAATGCAAATTGTGGTGGAAAAAATAGGCGCTTTTTATGTTGCTTTACAGTATAACAGATACATCAAAGAAACATGATTTTCCTTTTTTATCTGACCATAAAAATATAATTTTGTTCTTTATAAATTTTCATTTATGTATGTGGGTGTTTTACCTGCCTGAATGTCTGTCACCACACAGATGCCTTGCTTTGGGGCAGAAGGAGGGCATCAGATGCCCTGGAACTGGAGTTAAAGATGGTTGTAAGCTGCCGTATGGGTGGTGGGACTTGAACCCTGGTCCAGATAAAAAGCTGAGCCATCTTTCCAGCCTCTTCTATACATTTTAAAAGAATTGTCCTTTGTGATGTCCCCAGAAAGAACCTTTATTTTGCCTGAGGCACTTTTTTTTACACACAAATATTTGAATGTGTGTAACCATCCTGTATAGTTTTCTTTTAAACAACAGTTAGCGTGTTGTGCTTCTCCACAGTGGCCTCACCTTTCCCGTCAGCCTCCTTTGTAAGGGTCAGGTGCAATGGTTGTCTACTGATGGCTTATTTGTAAGCATTGCATTTCCACAGTTTTAAAGGTTTTGTTATTGCTGTCTGTATATGAGGTGTGTCTGTGGAGTCAGTGGTCTCCTTCCACCGTCACATGGCTTGGCTCACTGCACTGAGCTGTCAGCCTCTGCAGCAAACACTACCTATTGAGCCATGCCTTTTGGCCTTCCAAGGTGTGGAACAAACCTGTAATCATTTAACTTCTGTGTTCCATATTAGTTGTTACATAGTTCCTAGATTATAGTTGATTTATTTCTCCATAGCTCAGAGAGTTTTAAAGGGAAATGTTTGCTATACAAAAAAGTATATACAAAAGATATTACCCCATAAGAACCTCTCTGCCTAAGTATATATAAGAAAGGAGTACAAAAGCTCCGAGTTGTCAGCCTAATACAGGGCTTTGGTAAGATTCATGTCTACTTGAATCTTTGTTCATGTTAGGAAAATTCTGGATCTGATCCATGTTTGGGAGTGTTTTGTAATTTTTGAAATTCACCTTCCTCTTAAGAATCTCACTATCCTGTGGCCATTATACTCACATACTCCCCATGTTAGTTCTTAATGAATGCCCTATAATTTTCTGTGACAAAATTGAGTTGAGTGATCATAATGAAACCAAATTTCACTAAAGCTAACTTGTAATACATAAAAATTATAGAAGAGAATTGTAGGATTCTGATGTGCTTTTCCATCCATCTGAGTTCTCATAGTGAAAGAATGGGTGGGCGCTGAATCTGGGTGAGGCAGGTATAAGATTGATACATCTTCTGGAAATGTTACCCTATGGAAAGATTTGAATTAAGAAGTTACAACAAGGGCTGGAGAGATGGCTCAACAGTTAAGAGCACTGACTGCTCTTCTGAAGGTCCTGAGTTCAAATCCCAGCAACCACATGGTGGCTCACAACCATCCATAACGAGTTCTGATGCCCTCTTCTGGTGTATCTGAAGACAGCTACAGTGTATTTATTTATAATGATAAATAAATCTTAAAAATAAATAAATAAATAAATAAATAAATAAAAAAGAAGTTACAACAAAAGATTAATCCTGGGGGGAAAAAAAGCCTGAAGAATAAAGATATATTATAACATATATAGTATATATTATATGTAGTTATATGATTATATATTTTATACACAGTTATATGATAATATGTAGTTACATGATATATATTATAATGTGCCATATAATGTATAATTAAACTTCACAAGAATAAGATAGAATATGCAGATTTTTAAAAGGCTTATATATGAAATGTAGAATATTTCTGTGGGTGGGAACTGTGCTACTTGAGACTTAAATACAAGCACATTCCTCAGTAAAGAGCTGCTAAAAAGGAGTCTTTCAGGATTGGCCAGTGCTGCTTACCTCACTGTTCTTTCTCTGTCTCAATGTTAATGTTCTGTCTGCAGGTTTGATTTTTGCCAAGCATCAGAAGGAAAACGCCCATCTGAAAATCTTGGTCAAGTATTATTTGGGGAAAGAATCGAACCCTCACCGTATAAGGTTTGTATTTGGTGTTAATTAAAAATGTCTTACTCATAGCTTTGGAGGTTTCCTTTTTCTTGTTTGAGAACTGTCACAGATAATTTGGATCTCACAGGTAAGGAGCAATTGCTTTGGTTTGCAGCCATGAATAACTTCCTTTTTTTCCTTCTTCCCTTCCTTCCTGTCTGTTGGTATGTGTGTATATGTATATATGTGTGTGTGTGTATGTATGCATATATTTAAAGTTTATTTTATGTGTAAGGGTTTTTTCTCTGCATGTATGTCTGTGCACCACTTGTGTGCCTACTGCCCATAGAGATCTCTTAGAATTGAAGTTACAGGAGATTGTGAACTCCATGTTGGTTCTGGGAATCAACCCTGGTCCTCTAGGAAAGCAGTCAGTGCCCTTAACCACTGAGCCATGTCTCCAACCCCCAGTAGTAGTTTCTTAAAGCCTTGGTTTAGAAAGACCGTTCTTCTTTTGATAGCATGTCATTGATAGGTCTGCACTAGTGTTGTGATGCACAGTGTGGAGCCTCTGTCTACTGTGCAGCATGCCTCACACTAGTTTCCAGTCATGGAAGGCTGTCTCTGTTACCCTTTGTCTGTCTCCTTCTCTTTCTGAACATTGTCTTTATATTTCCTTGATTCCCAAGGGCAACGTTGCCTGGGTTGCTCTGTTGGTAGTTTGAAGAGATTTTTAATTTTCATTTTACTTTTAGTCTTATAGCCTATTTGGTACAGTGCTTTTTTTTTTCTTTCTTTCTTTTTTTTTTTTTTTTTTTTTTTTTTTTTTTTTTTTTTTTTTTTTAAACCATGTACAATGGCCTGGAATCTGCCCTCAGCACCACAAAACCAAGCATGGTAACACAGGCCTGTAACCCCAACACTTAGGATTGAGGGCAGGAAGCGGATATCCTCAGCTACTTAATGAGTCGGAAGCCAGCCTGAACGACCTGAGACAAAACCTCAAACGACCTGACCATGCCTCAAAAACAAAAAGAATATTTGAAACATCACATACATTTTTTAGGACACAAGTTAAATGAAACTGCACACAATGTCAGATATTCTCCTCGATATATGTACTTCATCATTTCCCGTAATTATCTCCCTTTTTAAGCTTTGATCTTTTAAACTTATTCTCCCATATTGAGCAATCCTCTGGTCATTTTATATGTGCTCTTCTATTGTACAAAGAGTAGTAGACCTCTTTCAGAAAAATTAAGACATTTATAATTATAACACATAACTGTATAAATAATTTTGTGGTGTGGAAGACTATAAAATGAAAAGTAAGTCTCTCTTCTCCCTTAGTTCTACTTGGTTTTTTTTTAACATTTCTTGAAGATTTGTACACACATACAAGTTGATATAAATACAATTAGATTGTTACTCATTTAGTGTGTTTATATATGTATCACACATATACACACACTTTTATTTTAATGTATTCTGTACTTTGCATTATTCCTTCTCTGCTTCCTTGGGCATCTGACCCTACTAGAACTTTTCCTGTGATGGCTGTCATTTGACCCGCAGCTGCCTCTCCTGGCTTCCCATTCTTCTTTCGGTGGTGTAGACTCTTCCTTAGCAGCCTGACCTTCTTCTCACCAGGCACTTCCGTCCTCTTGGCACTTGGTTACATGGAGCATCCATCCAGCTAATCCCTGGACCTGCATTTTTTCCAGTAGCCATCTCACTCCCCCTCCATTCAGAACCTATTCTGTGAAGCCTCGGGGGCAGAAAGATATAAACACTGTATAAATTTAATCCACTACAGTTTTTTTAAATGGTTTGTTTATCTTTATTTTAAGTATATGGGTGTTTTTGCTTACATATATGTCTGTACCATGTTTGTGCAGTGACTATGGGGCCAGAAAATGGCATTGGGTTCTCTGGAACTGGTTACAGATGGTTGTGAGGTACCATGTGGATGCTGGGAACCAAACCTGGGTCCTCTCAAAGAGCAGCCAGTGCTGTCACCCACTGAGCCTTCTCTGTTCTAAAAAAATAACAGTTATAAATTATTTTGAAAGACAGTTGAAGACCTTTGGAAATGAAGTTACTGGGGAAGAATTTAGCGTGTCTGTATGGGGAACATCAAGCAACAATTCTCTGTTATGAGTTTGAGAGATTACTTTGATGATATTGCATTCATTTATAGTGGATGGTGTTGTCAGGCATAACTATGAAATTAGACAGACAACTTAAATATTAACATGGTATCTCTGTTTACTTAGTGCTGGCCTTTAGAAAGTGGAAAGAGCCTGGCAGATGTGGCTCATGCCTTTAATCCCAGCAGAGGCAGGCAGACAGGCAGATCTCTGCTTCTCTGCCAGGGACAGACAGCCTTTGGTACAACAGTAATTTGGGAAAAACCAGTTCCTGTCTGTGGTAGGAGCTCATTCTTGACATTTCTAAATATATGTAAGACCCTTGGGTCCTAGGAATTTTAGATTGAGTCTCTTGTCCTGGGAGTTGAGCAGAAGGACTCTTAAGTAGAGAAGGGTGAGCACCCAGCACTCTTCACATTCTACAGAAACTTAGGGTCAAGGTCTGTGTTAAGCAGAGCATGGTGGCACATATGTCTGTGGGGATGCTGAGGCAGGCCCAGGTTGTCCTGTCCTCCAGACCAAAAGGGTTAAATTCTTCAATTTCCAATTTAAACAGATTCTTGAAGACTACAGCATATGAAAACATGGTATCAAGCCATCAATGAGAGTTTTCTTTCTAAACCAGCCATAAATGATTTTTCAGACTTATGGGTTATGTTACTTTGGAATGAAGCTTTGATTAGGAAGTCTGAATTTATTTTTAAAGATGAGCTATAACCTACCCGCCCTCTTTTCTTTTGTTATCTTATTTTAAGATTTATTTATTTATTATATGTAAGTACATTGTAGCTGTCTCCAGAAAAGGACATCAGATCTCATTATGGATGGTTTGAGCCACCATGTGGTTGCTGGGAATTGAACTCAGGACCTGTGGAAGAGCAGTCAGTGCTCTTAACCACTGAGCCGTCTCTCTAGCCCCTTGTTTTTTTATTTTTTCAAGACAGAGTTTCTCTGTGTAGCCCTGGCCACTTTGGAATTCACGTCTGTAGGTGAGTTTGGAACTCACCCAGGCTGGCCTTGGGCTTAGAGATACACTTACATCTGCCTCCCAAGTGCCAGCATTAAAGGTGTGCACCACCACTGCCTGGTTAGACAATATACTTTAATTTCCTTTTGACTCTTTAGCGTTTTATTTTCAGATATTTTTACTTTATTTAAATATGTAGTAAAGGAATAGTGATAACCAGCAGCAGAAGACATTCCCATCTGAGGGCTGCTTTGTCACCTTTTTCTGTGACATCTGTTTAGGTCAGGAAAAGTGCAGCTTAAGACTGTGCGGATCGTAAAAACCTCATGTTCGTATAAACACTCACTGATGCATCCATTCACTGGGTTAACATTTGTGGGTTGGCTACTTATTGTGTGCCCCAGGCACTGTTACGGATGGAGAATATAACAGTGGACAGGACAAAAGAAATCCTTGGCCTTTGTGGCTCTTTGGTTTTGATGGCAAGGAGGAGACTGGAGATAACTAAAGAGTACAGTCTGTCAGTTACTTGGGAAAGAATTCCCAAAAGTAAAACAATGTGGACAGAGAGTTTGTCATTTTAGATAAGACTTACTGGGAGGTGACATTAAAAATATAAATTAAAGAGTCTCTCTGAGAAGGTGACATTTGAATTTGTATTCTCACTTAAAAATAAGTGAGCGAGTAAGCCATTCAAGTGCCTAGGGAAGGTATGGAGGCAGACAGCAGATGCCAAGTCCCCAGGTGTGGACTCACCAAGGTACAGAGATAAAGGAGTACAGCCTGAGCAAGGGAGTTATAGAGACGGGTGAGAGATGAGAGCAAGAGTAGCTGGCTGTCACAAGAGAAAGCACAGTTGAATGGTAGAGCACTTGCAGCATACTTGAGGCCCTTTAAGCAAGATTGGAGATTGTTGAATCAGCTCGGCTCTTATGGTCACTCACTGTTGAGGTGTTGAGAACAGACTGAAAGGTATAAGGAGAAAACCCAGTCAGGATATTTCACAGCCATCCAGATAGGGTTTGATGGTGGTTTAGACCTTAGGGAGGAGATTGTGGCGTAGTTGGACTCTTAGAATCAGCTTGATTTTTTTTTTTTAAAGTAAAGCGGAAAGAATTAGCTAAGGAATATGATATAGACTGGGGTTTTCATTTCCTGAGGCAGATACAACAGAAGTGGAGTGAGCAGAAGAGTAAATTTGGGACATCTCATGCCCTCTTCTGGCTGTTGTGGTACTTGTACACATTTGGCACGTGGACATACAATAAAACTAAAGATATGTATTTTATAATATGGAGAGTGATAGAACATGACACCTCCTGCTCACCACATACATGCACGTGGGCACACCTACACCTCTCTGCATGCATATACACCACACAATACAGTACAGTTAAGTAAAATAGGACAAAATTGAGCTTGTGTGTCACAAGAGAGGGTTGGTTTCTTTGCCAGCTAGTAACATTATAAAATTTTTATTAAAACTTAAGTACTAGGGGCCGGAAAGATAGCTCAGCAGTTAAGAATACTCCCGTGCTTTCAGAAGACCCCGGGGTTGATTCTTAGCACCCACATGGCAGCTTACAGCTGTCTGTAACGCCAGTCCCAGAGGATCCAGCACTTTACCTGGCCTGTCTGAGCATGCATGTGGTATACGGAGATCCACATAAAAATAAAAAGTCCACCACAACAGTGATTTCAGATATAGAATTTCTAACTAAACGTAAGGAGAGGAGCATTGTTTCCATAGCTCAGCCCTTTTGGGTCATATCCTGACTGGCATTTTTTGGTTTGTGTCTTTAATGCCTTGATTTTTCTAATTCGTAACATGTGGAGAAGGCCAACCGTACCCATTTATTGGGTGGAATACATGAGCCTTGATGAATGTAAAGTACACAGAACATGGGAGCATTAGAGGAATGTTACTGTTGCTCTATAATCAGTTGTTACCAGGCCTGGAGGATGGTTCAGTTGGTAAAGTGCTTGCTGCATGAGCATAATGACTCGAGCTCAGAACCTCAGCACCCACACAAAAGCTGGACATATTACCACGTGAACTGTAATCCCGATGGGGAGCACGGAAACCCTGGAGACCCCGGAGACCCCGGAGACCCCGGAGACCCCGGAGACCCCGGAGACCCCGAGACCTGGAGACCCTGGAGACCCTGGAGACCCTGGAGACCCTGGTGACCCTGGAGACCCTGGAGACCCTGGAGACCCGGAGACCCTGGAGACCCTGGAGACCCTAGAGACCCTAGAGCTGTGAGCCAGTGAGCTCCGGGTTCACTGACAACCTGCCTCAGAGCTCAAGTGGAGAGCCGTAGAAGAGGATGTCTGATGTTGGCCCATGGGCTTCATGTGATGCACACGTATGAGACACACACGTATGAGGCACACATGTGCTTACTTTCTCCTTTGTTTTTTTTTTTTTTTATTTTCCTTTATAGTTGAGCACAGATGTTGAGTCAGTTAAGTCCAGTTCCCACCTATTAGATTGAGGTGTAGAGTTACTGGTGGATGACTATTAGCAGAGATAATGTCCTTCTCTCCCTCTCTAAGCTGGACATCTGTCACACTAGTACTTTTGTGTTACTACTATTCAGGTTTTAAAAATAATGCTACACTGCTGTGTTTTAGATGGAGGTAGTGATGTGAAAATTAAACTGTTGGCTGACAGGTGGCAGCAATGGGCTGCACTTAAACATTCACCTCAGCTAAGTTGGTGAAGGGGTGTTAATAAAAACACACAGAAGTAGGCCACTAGCCAGCTGTTAGTACACATCCATACGGACTCCAGCATTTGGGGGCCTAGAAGAATCTGAATTTGAGGCCAAACTGCAGCATAGTAAGACCTTGTTTCAAAAACAAATCAAAACTGGCAAGTCAAGTGGACTGTTTAGAGACAAAACATAATTTTTTGTTTTGCTTTTGGAAACAGGGTTTCTCTGTGTAGTCTTGGCTATCCTGGGATTTATTGTGTAGAACAGACTAGCCTCGAACTAGGAAATCCATCTGCCTCTCCCTCCCGAGTCCTGGGATTAAAGGCACATGCCACCACTGCCCAGCAAAACATGATTTTTGCATTAAAAATTATTATAGTTTATTTATATAGTTGATATGTCACAGCCTTCTGAAAATATGAAGATATTTTGTTTTGTTTTGTCTTTTTTTTTTGTACTGGATGTTGAAGCAGAGCCTCATGCCCACACACTCTGCAGTGTGCTCTGCTCCTCACTCCTCAGCCCAGTGAATCACAGTTTTAATTTTTTTTAAAGACTTATTTATTTAATGTATGCAAGTATACTGTCGATCCCTTCAGACACACCAGAAGAGGTCATTGTATCCCATTACAAATGGTTGTGAGCCACCATGTGGTTACTGGGGATTGAACTAGGGACCTCTGGAAGAACAGACAGTGCTCTTAACCTCTGAGCCATCTCTCCAGCTCATGAATCACAGTTTTAAAATTAAGATTTAGCCGGGCAGTGGTGGCGCACGCCTTTAGTCCCAGCACTTGGGAGGCAGAGGCAGGCGGATTTCTGAGTTCGAGGCCAGCCTGGTCTACAGAGTGAGTTCCAGGACAGCCAGGGCTACACAGAGAAACCCTGTCTCGAAAAACACCAAAAAAATAAAAAAATAAATAAATAAATAAAATAAAATAAAATTAAGATTTAAATGTTCCCAGTAAATAATCATGAACCTATAAAGTATTATGTGAATGGTGTGTGTGTGTGTGTGTGTGTGTGTGTGTGTGTGTGTGTGTGTGTGTGGACTCAAAATTGGAGGAGCCTCTAGTTTTAAAGTTTGGTTACTAATTTTTAATTTCATCTTTGTTATATATAGAATCCTGAAAATTAGCAGTCTTTAAACTTGAGCAGAGGGTCATGTTTGCTTTGATTTTAGATATTCAAATGTGGTATTGTGGTCACTTCTGAGTCTCTAGGGAACATTAGGGGCATTTGATTGGTTCCTGTTCACTTGGACACTAGCACAGAAATCTTGGGTCCTTGTTACTAGAAGCCGTCAGCTCCAGAAGTGTAGAAGGTACCTATGGGGAAGTGTTCTGCCTTTTTCTTCTAGATCACACTTACATGTAGAAGATGAATAGATTGAAGTTTTCAAAACACACAAAAAAAACCTTAGGATAAGAAAAATTGGAGACTGTAGAGAAGTGAATTGAAGGTTCAGCTCACTGAGCGAGCTGTGGTGCATTTTAGATGTTCATCACCATTATTGGTGACTTAACCTGTTACCTTAGAAAGAACCTGTATCTTTTTACACAATTATTATTAATGGACTTTCTGCTTTCTTTTTATACAGTTTACATTTAATAAGATGGAAACCTGTAAGCTCGTGTGTACAAAAACATACCATACAGAGAAGGCTGAAGACAAACAGAAGCTAGACTTCCTGAAGAAAAGCATGCTGCTGAACTATCAGCATCACTGGTGAGACAGAGGGGTAGCGGTTGGGGCTTTGACGATGAAATTTCTAGAGATCAGTATCTATAGAGATTAAATTGTAGGTTACAAAAAATGTAACCGGCTTCTGTTCGTGCCAGAGCAGTGTTAAAGCAGACGACTGCGCCAGGTGCTTCTTGTACTCGGACCTGCTGCTGTGCTTGTCTGGTCCTGGGTAGTTAACGTGGGGCACTTGTATGGTGCAAGGAAGAGCATCTTCTTCCTAATTGAATCTACTTCATGTTTTATAACCATGGTGCAACATTACCAGTTGATGATTGTTCAGACTCTGGGTCCTGGACGTAGTGGAAGCAGAGACGAGGGTGCTTGGTGCAGTCTTGGCAGAATGTTGATTGGCTCTTGGTTCTATTCATGTGCTGCAGGTAGGAGAGAGAACAGAGACATTTATTCCTTAGCAGCGTCCATACAGGAAGGTATCTAGAAATCTTTAGCTAATCTTTGCAATTAGTCTAGGTCCTATTTTAATGCCAGAATAAGTCAATAAGAAAATCAACTTAAGGTAGTTTATAAAGTTAGGAAGTATTCATTAGTGAAATTTACTAAGCAGTTTGTAAAGGCATTTGCAAACAAATGACTGCTTTAAAAAGTCAACTGGAAAAGTGCTGTTAAATAGTTTTTGCCATTGAATTGGGAACACTATGATTTTAAGTCTACATCATGAACAGGACTTTGGAGACTTGTAATTCTAGACTTTAATCCTGGGCCCCAGGCCTCTCTGTTTTTGGAAACACTGATTCTCACTTGTGGGTTTACTGAAACTGAGTTGATTGTATTTTTAATTCACAAGGTTTATACTACATAGCTTGACTTTAAGCAGAATTGGCAGAAATAAAATGTGTCTCTCAGAATTTGAAAGATCTTTAAAAGTGCTGAATTCTTAAGGAATCTTACTGTGAGTTTAGTACCTTGCTTTGTACCAGGCTGCTTTAGGGAGGTATGATTACTTTCTAAATTATTAAGCTTGTGAAACCCTCAAATGGTACAGAAAAATATTAACTAGCAAATAAGAGTTGTCTAGCACGGCCAGCCATTTATTCTGTCCTGCCCCCTCCTGGGCAGCACTGTTTGTCATGCATGTTTTTAGATTTCTGCATTTGTGTGAATGTGAAAGGTTAGGCATTGTTAGAAAATACAAAAGCTAACATATTATTGTGTACTTTATTCTGTTTGCTTGTTTTGTTTAAGGACATGTTAGGCATTTTCCCAGACCCAATGCCTTTGTATATAGAGTTGCATTTGTTTTTATGGTTATATGAATTTTATAATGTGAGTGGTGATTTTTCTTTTCCTACAGAACATTGTAACCAATAAATTCTCATCATTATAGAGAATGGTTAATGGGAAATAGTTTTCTTACTTGAGTTGAGTAATTTTTATTTTTACTTGGGCCATTAAAAGTGGGTTAGAGATCTTTGGGACTGACTTACTCATAGCTGGAGCAGCTCCATCATTCTAGAGCCTGTTTTTGATCCCCACACTGGTATCTGAACTCCATTCAGCTGTCCTATGCACTCTGTCCCTCTGCTTTCTATCTAGGATTCTGAATCTGAGAGTGCATGTGTACATGTATTACTGGAGACTGGATATAGGGTCTTAGTTGTGCTGAGCAAGCACTGTACTACTGAGTTCTTTATAATGTTTTAAAAATAAAATCATACTTAACTATAGTTGTCTTCATACTCAGTGTTCAATGACATAGAACTCTGGCAGCTTATGGTGCAGAAAGGGATTCTGAAGATAACTTGGGCTAGCACATTTAATCTCAGTTCCCACCAGTTCAGCAAAGGAGAGTGGTGTACAGTTTTCAAAACTGCAAAATCCTCATTAGTATAAACCTGCCTGCTGCTGAGATGAGTCAGTGGTTAAGGCACTCACTGCCTGCTCTTCCAGAGGTCCTGAGTTCAATTCCCAGCAAACACATGGTGGCTCGCAACCATGTGTGGGATATCATATGGGGAATATGATGCCCTCTTCAGGCAGGTGGCTGTATATGCAGCTGAGCACTCATACATTAAATAAATAAATATGCTTGTGTTAAAACTACACAGGAGGACTTAATTGCCAAGTTTCATTCAGTTTTGCTACACTTTTGGCTAGTTCAGTCTAATCAGAAACATTTATAACTGAATCATTGGCAAAGTAACTTCTTTATTGTTGGCAGTGTTTGTCACAGGTCACAGAGGTCCTGGAATGTAGAGGGGAAAGTGCCCTCTACACTAGAAGGAGTTCTTTCTGGTAGAAAGTTGGGACCAGTCTTCCCACTGTAATCCTTGGATTCTTCTTCCACACTCTTACCCACTGTGATGAATTGGAATTAGGGTTGAATTTTTAGAAATTTAATACTGCTTCCTGATTTACGAAAGCAGTAATTTTAAGTGGTATTCTTTAAATTTTCTTGCATTTATTTCAAAGGGGTTCTCTTTCTGTTTAGTATATTTTAATACCTGAAATAGCTATTGCATCAAGGCATTAAATAAATTACAAATAAGTAAAATGTTTGTTTTTAAAACTCTAATTGCCTCCAACTTCTAGATTGTAACTAACACTCTAATTTTTATGTAGCATTTTCTTTATAGTTGGCTAGCACAAAGACAATTTATGTTGCCTGTATACACTCAACTGGTTATAACTCATTCTGTCTAAAGCAACTGACTGATTATTTAGCACCCCACAAAACTTTTCAATTATTTATACAACATTATTTTATGTTTCTAGTATTTTATAATGTTATAATGTTATGTCTTTTGGGTATAATAGTAAACAGCTTAATAGTATAGGTGATTCTAGAATTTGTACACAGAGTGCTATTAAGTAGCACTTAAATATGACAAGACATGTTTTATTAGGTCATTAACACACCTTGGGTGAATATAGAATCATAATTTTGCTTCCTAGGGCACACATTAATTAAAAAATAAAACATGCCCTGGAGTGTAGTCTTATGACTGTAATACAGCTAGTATATTTTGGCTAATTTTTTTATTTTGTATCCTGCAGTGTGTTCTAAGCATAAGGGACCACATGCTCAGACTGTAATGTCATTTCACAGTGCCACAAACTTCATTATTCTTTTAATGTTTTTTCATTATAAACTTTGAAAGATTTGGTTCTCTTGCTTTATAGCAGTGTTTCTTTTATAAATCACTTGGGTTTGAGTTTTAACAGAAAATACTATAATTCCCACTTTTTTCCTCGCTTTCTAGTTAAATTTCATCTTGCAGATGTACTCTTTTGCTGTCTGTTGAGCTACTGTATTAGACCTAAAAAGCCTAAGGAACCAGATACATTGTTTTGCACCTGTTCAAGCTTCAGGGGCTCTGCTGGGGGTAAAAATTATACTCAGGTGCCTGGATGATGCCATTAAATTCACAGCTGCAGCAGGCAAATTTTTAAATCTTCTTTCCTACATGCATTTGTAGTTTCAAAACCTCTACTAACTCTATTCTTATTACAGTGTATCATGGGTTCCATGAAAACATTTTTGAATTTTGGACTGTTAAGGCATTTAGAGATGTTTACATCTTAAGAAATGACGACACTGATTTAAGCTGTGCTTCTCCTCTGAGTTTACTGATCACTAACTTGACTTTACTCCCATGCACAGGATTGTGGATAATATGCCTGTTACGTGGTGCTATGAGGTTGAAGACAATCAGAAGTTCTGTAATCCTGGATTTCCTATTGGCTGTTACATTACAGATAAAGGCCATGCAAAAGATGCCTGTGTTATCAGTGTAAGTGTGTGGTAGACTTTGCACTGCTTTTCAGAAGGAGAGTTTAGTCTTTGAACAGAACTATTACAGAGAATGAGTGTTAGATGCTCTCAAGTACATTACTTAGATTAATATTGTGCACATTTAACTCTAGAAATTAAATCACTCAGGTTCAGTTTAAGATTTTGTTCAAGATTTACAGTGTGTGTGTGTGTGTGTGTGTGTGTGTGTGTGTGTGGTTTTTCGAGACAGGGTTTCTCTGATAGCCCTGGCTGTCCTGGAACTCACTCTGTAGACCAGGCTGACCTCGAACTCAGAAATCCACCTGTCTCTGCCTCCCAAGTGCTGGGATTAAAGGCGTGCGCCACCACTGCCTGGCAGATTTACAGTTTCTTATGGTAGGTTCTATGTTAAGGGCTAAGCCTTTGTTCTAACTCAGAGGCTACACTGTGGGGCTGGAGGGATAGTTCTCCTCTTTAGAGCTGTGGACAGGACCTGAGTCTGAGTCCCAGCACTCATGTCAGTTGACTTACGAAAGCCCAGCACTCCAGTTCCAGGAGACCTGGTGTCCTCTTCTGTCCTGCAAGAGGACTGGTACTCAAGGCACACATATACTTACAACACTAAAATTCATTTTATTTTAAGGGCTGAAGCCATGGCTCAGAGGTTAACAGCTTATACTGCAGTTCCCAGCTGGTTTACAACCCCTATAGCTAAAGAGAGTCCCATGCCTGTTGCTTATCCTACACAGACATATACCCATACAGATAATGAAAAATAAAAATAATTCTTTTTAAGTTTTGGAGACAGGGTCTCAACCACGCAGCCCTAGCTGTCCTGGTACTCTCTGTGTAGACCAGGCTGGTCTCAAACTGTCTCTCCCTCTTGAGTGCTGGGATTAAGGGCATGCAAAATAAGTCTTTTTAAAAGTTTTTTTTTTTTTTTTTTAAATTAAAAAAAGTTAGATTCAGGGGCTGGAGAGATGGCTCAGCAGGTAAGAGCACTGGCTGCTTTTTCAGAAGTCCTGAGTTCAATTCCAGCAACCACATGGTGGCTCACAACCATCTGTAATGGGATCCAGATGCCTTCTTCTGGCATGTGGATATACATGCACATAGAGCACTCAAAAAAAAAAAAAACCAAATATTTTTTTAAAAATACTTAAAGCATTTTTCTACTTAAAGAAAAAAAGCTAGACTCCTGGTCACTGTGATGTTTTAGTAGGTAAAGGTGCATGATGACCTGGGTTCGGTTCCCAGGACCCACGTGGAAAAGGAGATGACTCCCTGAGCTTGTCCTTGGGCTACCATACATGTGCCCACACATACAAAATAAAAATGCCATCTGTAAAAAGTTACATCTGTAAACCTGGTTATAGAGAAGACATAAAGTATTAAGGAAAAGTAAGAAAAACTGCTAAGAGTAGGAAGAGCACTGCAGGAGGAATGTCTGATACATAAATCTTAATTAAGAACAGGTAGACACTAGAGCATTAGAGGGTATCTCTTAAGTTTGTAAATTGATATTGCAGAAGTTTTAGAACACACTTTTTATCAAACCTATTTGTCTTTGAAGCCCTGCTTTTATGATGAAAATGTTAGAAGAGACATTAATGTGGGATTGTTATTAAGATCAATATATAATAGTCACTAATTTTGTATTTTTTGTTATTACCAATATTGGAAGTATAAGGTTTCCATACACTCAGGCAACCTGATTTACTCTCTTACTAGATGTGATCTACTAAGTTAGCATAAATCTCCCTTAAATTCATAAATCCTCTTGTGAAAGTTGAACAAAGGCACTTGAGTAGCTTAGGTTATTGCTTGTAAACCTGAACAATTTCACAAGTTTTTAGAAAGGTTTGTGTAAATGTGGGCAATTTAACATTTATATTGTAACTTCTTTATATAATATATTTTAAGTAAAAGCTAGAAAATATTACTTAATCTTTTAAGCAGATATTTATTAATTTTATGTAAAAATTAAAACCTTAGCATTAATTTTGGCTTATGAGGACTTCAACCTTGAAACTTAGCATTGTAATGGGGAACGATTAAATTCCGTCTGAATTTAGGTGTCTATTTGTTACTATAGCAGTTTGTGAAACACTGCTTGATTGTCCTGTAGTTGGTGTCATGTCTTTAACTAAGTTCTGTTTCACAGTCAGATTTCCATGAGAGAGACACTTTCTACATCTTCAATCATGTTGACATCAAGATATATTATCATGTTGTTGAAACTGGGTCTATGGGAGCAAGATTAGTGGCTGCTAAACTTGAACCAAAAAGGTAAATATACAACTAGGTTTAAAAAAACAAACAAAGAAAAAAACAGAACCCTATTGCAGCCGGGTGTGGTGGCTTATACTTATAATCCTAGCACTTGGGGAGGCTAAGGCAGGAGGATTGCAGTGAGTACAAGGCTGGCCTAGGTTATATTGCGCATTCTGAGCTAGCCTGCCCTAAAGAGTGAGATTATGTACCTCAACAACTTCTAATAAACAAATATAAATAACACTTAGGTCCAAAGAGTAAGTGTATTTTGAGATTAAGTCGTTTATTACTTAATCATAACCCTGACATTTGCAGATTGAGTACAGTGAAAGCTCCTGTCAGTGTGTGAAGTTGGTTTGGTTTGGTTTGGTTTGGTTTGGTTTTACAGGCTGTTCAGAGAAAGGGTAGTATTATTTTTCTGTAATGGGAAGTGGTCAGATCGACATGCCTTTCTATATTTTGCTTTGTTTTCCATTCAGGAATTTTCACAGCCTTCTGGTTTGTTGTAGGCACAAAGTAGTTGGCACAGTGTCTCCTTTATAGTAGAAAGAACGTCTTTTCGGGGACAGGTAGTTCTACTGCTCAGAGGCCCATGTGGCTGTTGATCCTGTCATTTTAAGGTCTCCATGCCACTTTGCAAGGGAGTCTTTTGTCAAGGTGTTTGCTTGAAAATACCTGTTTTGAGCCAGGCCTGGTGGAGCCTGCTGTTTCCAGCACTCAGGACACAGAGGCAGGCAGATCTCTGAGTTCTAGGACATTCTGATCTACTTAGTGACTCCCACGACAACCATAGCTACACAGAGAACCCCTGTTGTGAGAGGAGGGAGGGAGGAGGCAGACAGACAGACGAGAATGAACCTATTTTGGTTGTGGGTTGTATTTTTTCCATGACTTTTTTTTGCCACTGAATTAGCCATGCTACATATCACATTATTGGTGGTAAAGAAATACATGGCATACTAAGATGACAATTAAATTAAACTCTCTCTGTGGACTTTGCTTTCATAAGATTAACTAGTTACAGTGGCGTATGCCTGTAGTCCCAGCAGGAGGGTCACATGAGTACAGACCTGAAGTCCAGAAAAAAACAACGTGGCGAGACCCTATCTTAAAAGAGGAGTGGGCTTCAGTGTTCTTTTAAATGCAGTGGTTCAGATTTTTTGCTTATAGTTGAGTATGTAACTAATTGTGTTATTTCTGTAATGTAAATATTTGTTACAGAGTATGACATGAGGACCAGGGAGATGGCTCTGCTGTAAATACATTTTCCAAGTAAACCTCAGTTCAAGCCTCTTGCCCCACAATAGAAGGAGAGGCCTGGCTCCCCAAGTGTGTCCCCCAGTCTCCATA
The DNA here is from genome assembly GCF_008632895.1 of Mastomys coucha. NCBI lineage: Eukaryota > Metazoa > Chordata > Mammalia > Rodentia > Muridae > Mastomys > Mastomys coucha. The sequence goes on from NW_022196915.1 coordinate 107,099,674, forward strand.
CATGTACATGCCATCACACATGCGCACGCACACACACACACACACACAGTCAGATTTGAGACCAATTTTGTAATGTGGTTTGAATGATGTCATTTTAATGATTTTAATGTTTAGCTGCATTGTAAAATATAGAGAAAATTTATGACCTGTATTTTACCTCATTTTCTAAACTGAACTTTTTTATTATCTTGCCAAAATGTTTCTTCCCACAGCTTCAAACATACCCATATAGATAAACCAGACTGCTCTGGACCCCCCATGGATATAAGTAACAAGGCTTCTGGGGAGATCAAAATTGCCTATACTTATTCTATTAGTTTTGAGGTGAGTTTGTTTTTAATCTTTAGTATAATTCAGACATTGATTTTAAACATGTAGCACTTGACCTAATTAAAAATACTAATGATCAAGGCTATCAAGTAGATAAGGTTTTAATGAGCTGCTCTTTAAAATAGCCTGTCAGTGAACCAAACAACATAATCAATTCCTAAAATCTAAGTCATAGTGTAAATGAAAAAATGTGTAATTTGAAGAATTGTGCTTCGTGTGTGTTACAACCTAGAGATAACATTAAAGACAAGCTGCAGGAAATAGGCATAGATGGTGATATGAAATGTCAGACATGCCAGAAGCTCATGGGAAATGCCATTATTTTTTGCAATCAGCATGAGGGTATCAACTTAAATGGAGAGTTTCATGTTGGATTTCATACAATGTTAAGAAATGTTTTTGTCAGTGGAGAAGTTGCTTAGGAAAGAAAACATGATCATCGAAAGTGTGGGGCATATTCCATCTCTGCTTTAAAAGTTTTATCTTGACTAGCTAATATTATTGTGATGTTTAGTGTCCCCGTGTAGTAGTTAAATTTCTAGACCAGCCACAGTAAACAGTATGTGTCTGTAGGTAAGACCCCAGTGTAAGTGGCATTTACTAGCTGTTCACTGTATCAGGATTATAACTGTGGTCTTACTGGTTGTCCCATGGTGCTGTGTAAAAAAGAACTCATTCTGTTTGGTTATTTTCTCAAGAAATTAAATATAGCTCTAAGTTTTGGTATTGAAAATCTCCTTGTACTAGCTATAATTTAGAGCTGAACTTTAAAAAACCACAAACATGTAAGTATTACTGTAACTGTTTCCGGGCCTCTTGGGTTTGTCTGAGTTTTTTGTTGTTGTTGGTTTTTTTGTTTGTTTGTTTGTTTGTTTTGCTTAACTTACTGCTTAGTTTCATTCTGATTTGCACCTGACTTAAATAAGTATGAAACTACCTCATTCTCAGTAGTAATTCAGGTACTACTGTTAAATTAGAGGTGTTGACTGAAAGGAGAGTGAGGTTCCTAGTATACTTTGTCAGAAGATGCTCAGAGTTTCTTTCTTCCCCCTTCAGGAAGAGCAAAACATCAGATGGGCATCTAGATGGGACTACATTCTGGAGTCTATGCCTCACACCCATATTCAGTGGTTTAGGTAAGAGTGCAGTTTGTATGCCTTCGGCTTTCCGCATGCTCTGCCCTTGTCCCTGTGAGTATTTCCTCTCCCTCTAGTCCTGTTCAGTGTGTTCAGCAGCCCAGACCAGAGCTCAGATCCTGATTAAGCCAGTAGTTCTCAATCTTCATAATGTAATGTCCCTTTAAAACACTTCTTCATATTGTGGTGACACCCCCAACTATAAAATTATATTTGTTGCTACTTCATAACTGTAATTTTGCTATGGTTATGAATTGTAAATGTTTTTAGAGATGAGGGCTTATCAAATGGGGTTATGACCACAGGTTGAGAATCCATGCTTTAAGACATGAGAGGTGTTTGTCTGGGCAGGCCATCTATTTCTAAGTTTGTTTCTTAATCTAGAAATACTTCCATTATGGGAGGGAATGATGAAAGACTTAGAGACCATGAGATAGAGCATCTGAGGATATTCCTGGCTGGTGTTCCTGTCAGTGTTCAGGAAGCTGCTGCTATTCTCTCCAGAGCTCATTCACTGTGCTGTCTTTCTCCTTTTCCTACTTTGCTGATGACCTTTTTGACATTCACTAATTGACTGTGTAAATTTGCCCATCAATACGTGTCCTGAAGGTCCAAGCCAGTCCTGTATTGCCTTGCTGTATGTATTGGCATGGCTTGGAAACAGTAGTTAACCGAGTAATGTTGATCACACAAAAATTATTCTGATTCTAGACTATACAACTGTAGAGGCTATGGATATGTAGATTAGTGGGCTTGCCTGGGGTGACCCTCAATCTGCAATACCACATGTGCACATAATAATAATGACTGAGCACAGTGACTAGTGTTCTTGAGTGCCGGGGTTAAAGGCATGGCCCTGAGTGGGCTGTTCTGTGAGTAAGCTGCAATTCCATCATGATGTGCTTATTCCCACAGCATAATGAATTCCTTGGTTATTGTCCTCTTCTTATCTGGAATGGTAGCTATGATTATGTTACGCACGCTACATAAAGATATTGCCAGATATAACCAGATGGACTCTACGGTGAGTGGAAACATCTCATTTAGTCTTTAGACACCACAGAGATTTCAGATGTGAGACCTTTTCTAAGACAGAAAAACAAAATCCATAGACAAATAAATTGAAGTCTGTACTTAATTGAACTGAGAGACACATTTGTCATGAACAAAACCACTTGGCTACAAAGAGATCCCTAGTGAAGCAATTTTTGTAGAATATTAACTTAGTAAGTAGAAACAGTTCAGAGAACGATGAGGGCAGAATTGGCAAGGAAGCACTTCCTGTGTGTAACAAGTCTAAATTGAGCTTAAAGGTATAACATGGACAAAAGAGAGTGTCCCGTGAGTGGTGTTAGAATAAAGTAGGTACTCATCTGGAAGGAAAAGCTAACTGGGCAAAGGACTTAAGAAAAATAGGAGTCCATAACAAAACATGAGGTAGCTCATCTAGTAGAACTTTTAGTGTGCGTGTCTGACAAACCAATGAGGAAAGCTGTCCTCTGACCTCCACATGGACATACACTAATAATAAAATTATCTTTTAGTTAGAAAATCCAACTGATGTCATTCCTAATAAGGAGAATACATATTATGATTGTTTATTCACTTGGCTCTATCCCTGTGTTGGGTGATTGAGAGAGCGTGCACACTTCAGATGGCCAGTGGAAATGCAGAGTAGTGTGCCCTGTGGAAGGCACTTTTGGACAATTTAAGTACTAGGCCTCCTTTCATGTTGTAAATACCTGGACCCAGCATTTTGTTTTTGGAATTAAACTGAGCACAATGGATTTTATTGTTTGTTTCAAACAGTAAATATGTTATATTTGCTTAGAAATTATATAATTATAAACAGTTACTAGGTAGCTGATTTTTAAAATTCTAAAATATCCACAAAGTATAATAGTAAACGTTTATTAACAACAGTAAGCCAACTCTGAATACAGAGTGAAAAGCAGCTTCAAAATGGTATTAGAATAAAGAAGCAAAGTTAGAAGGGGTTCGTGCGCATGAGCATGCCCACGCAGAAGGTATTTCAGATCTCCCCAGGATGGAAGGGGGTGGACAGGTACATCCAGGGGGTGTTCAGGATATAGGCCAAGCTGACTGGTCAGTTACAGGAGCTAGGGAAGATCAGTGAGTGACCCAGGCTTCTGGGCCAGCCACTCAGTTGCTTACAATGGTCTTTCTGGCTACCACACTGAGGATCAGCTTAATGAGAACCAGGGCAGAAGCAGGCTTATTATTTAGTATAACCAGACAGGGACCAAGTAAGATGTTATGAACTGATAAGGAAATGGAGGGAAATCTGGGTCCTGTGGCCATGTTACAATGTTGAAACATGACAGAAGGATGACTCAAGGATTTGGAGACTTGAGTAATTGGGAGGTGGAGTTTTCATCTACTGGAGGAGACTCGGGAGACTGAGGATTCACATAGTTCTGTTTATTATATCTATTAAAACAACCACATAGAGATAGTAATTTAGTATATACATGTATGACAGGTGCAGTTTGGGCTAGGAGTACAAGCAAGCCTACTACCACAGTTCAGAGGAATCCTGTTGTCTGTGTAAAGTTTTTCCATGCTCTCTTTTGTCTTGATAGTGCTGAGGATCTTACAGAGGGAGGGCCTTGTGTGTGGTAGGCAGTTTTCCAATTACTGTAGACTTCAGCACATAACATTCCTTTAGAAACGATTCTAGAAAGCTGTCTAAGACTCCATGCTTACATTAACATAAGTTTGAAAAAATATATAGTAGCATATCCAATGGTAAACAAAAATGTTACCTGTGACATGTTGGACTGAGGGTTTTTTTTGTTGTTGTTGTTGTTTTGTTTTGTAGGAAGATGCCCAGGAAGAATTTGGCTGGAAACTAGTTCATGGGGATATATTCCGTCCTCCAAGAAAGGGGATGCTGCTGTCCGTCTTCCTAGGATCTGGAACACAAATTTTAATTATGACTTTTGTAACTCTGTGTAAGTTTTTTAAATGTAGCTTAAGAAGAAAATACTTTTTCTAATAGTATTTGGAAAGGAGTTTTCCTGTGTGAAGTAGCTTTGCTAAAAACCCTTTTGACTCTCAGATTCTGTGTGCTTTGGCTCTGAGAGCCTAGGATGCAGGTTAGATTCCCCAAAGGCTGACTGGGTATCTCCCTCCATGCAGCACCCAATAGACGAAGCTTTTGTAGTGCTGGAACTGGGCTACAGAGATGCAGGGCCTTGGAGACCCATCTAGAGCCAGTGCCACTCAATTTGGCTGTTCATCTCCTAAGGAAAGAGCAGTCAGCTAAGAGTCCATGTTATCGGTAGCATCCAGACTAGAAAAGATAAGGAACTAAAGGTGGGACAGGAAGTTTCTGTAGTGTTTTCTCATGCAGAAGGTTTAGGAACTAAGTAAGGCTTCTTTTTCTAGCAATGTTCCATAACTACAGGGTCTCTTTGAGCCACCTGAGAATCTTGAGAGATTTTATTGCAGAAAGTTTTATCAGTGAAATAGATCCTTAGAGGAGCTGATCGCTCTGAGACTCCTCCCTGGGGCTGCATTGACTCCAGTTTCTTTCCCTGTTCTTTTCTGTAAGAGAAACTGTTTATGAATAAACTTTCTGCATTATGTATCTATTTTTAAACCATGGTTTTCCCTGTTGAATCCAGCTACTGGTAAAAAGTAGCAAGTGTTGTTACTGAAAGAATCCACAGATCTTTTCAGGTTTTTCTAGGGAACATATGCTATTGTTTGGATAAAGGTCAGATATCTAATAGAGTTTGTAGTCTTTTGTTTACCTTTACTTTTTTGAAACAAGGAGACTGTATCCCGAGCTAGCTTGGAATCTTAGTGTATAGACCAGGTTGCCCTTCAAACCACTGTCCACAGTGGTTTCCCTGTTCCTGCCCCCTAGTGCTGGGATACAATGTGAGCCACTGTAAACAGTGCTGGAGTCACTGTCTGTTAGTAAGATAGTTGCATAATTTTGTAATGGGAATAACATTTCTAAATGCCTGGCATTTGAATAAGTTTGAAAGCTACAATTCATACCATTAGACTTACACTTGGGTTGCTAAGCTTGTTTTGAAGATCAAGTAGTACTTGCTGTTGTTATTTTAATGTGAGGGAGATAACAACTTAAATAGGGCTAGGGACTATAAGAATATTAGACTAAAGCAGGAAGGTAGGCCTGGAGAATAAGTCCCTGAATAAGCCAGAGGCTTAGCTAGCATGATGCTACCAGAGAGCCAAATGGACTCAGCCCAGAATTAGCACTCAAGTTCTACTTTAGCATTTTATTAGGAACTACCTAGATACAGAATCTTCTGGCCTCTTTCCAGAGATTCCCAGTAAAGATTACTTTGATATGATGTATTCTATCATTTCACAAAAAGGAAGCCAAGTGATAACACTTACAACTCTGCATGCTTACTCCTTAGTTTTTGCGTGTCTGGGATTCTTGTCCCCTGCCAATCGTGGAGCCCTGATGACATGTGCTGTGGTCTTGTGGGTGCTACTGGGCACACCTGCTGGCTATGTTGCTGCCAGATTCTACAAGTGTAAGTAAAAGTCATAGTGATTGGAATTGAGTGTCACCATTATGGTTCTGAACTGGGTGGGTGAAGGGCACACATAGGCGCTCGCTGGATGGCTATCACAGAGGTTTCTGGAGACAAGCCTGAAGAGTGGTTTCTTTGTTCCATGGGTGACTGTTCTGGAGTTAGCTCATTTTGGCGGTAGCATAAATGGTTGTGATGCTGCCAGTTTGCTGTCCTCTTCCCCTTTAGCTTTTAAAGCTTTAGTTTTTGGGGTTAAGCAAAGTAGCATGTCTGTTTAACATTCATAAACTAAACAAAAATGTCACTGTTTGGGGATCCCTGAAGGAAGTAATGTGTCATGTCTTTCGTTAATGTGTCTTCTACTCTTTTTTAAAAGATTTATTTGTTTTATGTATGGGAGTACACTGTTGTTCTCTTTAGACAACACCAGAAGAGGCATCAGATCCTATTACAGATGTTTGTGAGCCACCATGTGGTTGCTGGGAATTGAACTCAGGACCCTTGGAAGAGCAGTCAGTGCTCTTAAACACTGGGCCATCTCTCCAGTCCTATGTCTTCCACTCTTACTCTTAGAGAGTACAGGGTTAGAGTCACAGGTGTAGTTGGTGTCTAGGACTTTGTGTGATAAGGTCAGAGAATAGCAGTTGGCCCTGCTTAGGAATGCTGAAAGCCTATTTTTAGTTCCCTGTGGTCTGCTGATAGGAACAGTATTTGAAGTGAAGCACTGGAAAGTTGCCCAGGTGACTTTAAGATAGTAGGAATATTGGCTAGACTTGATTCCCTTAGGTCCTGTTTATGGGGGTGGTTGGGGTTCAGGGTTCCACTCTTCCAAGTTCTTTCTTACTCTTCTTGTTGTACTCTTTCCTGAAGGACATGGGATAGGGTGGCCATATGTGTTTTGATACATGAGATACACTCGGTCTACCTGTCATACCAGCCTTATTTTCGGCCACAGAGACTTTCATTCAGTTCCTGAACTGACACTGCTCATTTATACCTCTCTCTCCACTCATATTATTCCCTTCTAAACCTTCTCCTACTCATGTCTCTCCACCCCTCATAAGACGCTGTAGTCTTTAATACTAGACCTGCCCATGCACTGTAGGCTGTTTAATAATGGGCACCATTGAGTTTGTGTGAAGGTCACTTCCTCATGAGCCCCTCATTCTGCCTGACAAACATCTGGACTGTGATAACCTGGTTCTCTTTAAAAGAAAAATCTGTGCTTATACCTGTTTTTTCTTCTTTAGCCTTTGGGGGTGAGAAGTGGAAAACAAATGTTTTATTGACATCATTTCTTTGTCCTGGGTAAGTGAATTTATTGGTAATTCTTAATGATCATCCTTTATTCCTCCAACCTTTTCAGACCCTTACATCTCTAAGTCAGGTATCTAAGAAAACATTTAGTTTTTGAAAAGGATTATTAACATGAATGTTAGTAAACATGTGCTAAATGACACCATGTACCTTATATGGGAAATCATGTAACTTTTGGTACTAGGTGAGGGAGAAAAGCTAGTACCTCCCTTGGCGAACGTCATTCTGTCTCTGTCTCCCACAATTTTTCTGACATGTTGCCATACAAGTTGCATTAAAGCTTTTGACCTGATCACAGGTTCCTCCCTGAAAGATGTCCAGGCAGGCCAGGTGTATTGCCATAATTTGGTATATTCCATTATATATAGTGACATGTCCCAAAACTTAACAAATACCACAAATCAAAGCAACCGTGGCTTTCTTGAGAAGTGCTTCTGATCTCATCTAGTATCTGCCATAATCTTAGAATTAGGAACTGGCCACTGTACAGACAGTAACAGTGAAGAACACACAGCGAGGTTCTGGCAGACGGGGCTGTTCACTGGCAGGCGAAAAACAGAAGCGTGCTAATAACCAGAATCTTTATAGACCTGCATTGGAAACAAATGCTCCTCCCTTAAGAAGTGACCTGCTTACCAGGACTGTCCTGGCAGCCTCCTTGAGAGTCTTGCCTTTCAGTCATCCCGAATCTCTGACATCTCCTGTTGTTCCAGCTGATGTGTTCTGTGCAAATGTTTCTTTTGCCTAGGAATATGCTTAGCTCTCCTAGCTCGTAAAAAGAGCTTCCCATGAGTTTCTTCCCTGCAAGTGAATATTTTTTTTCTATCCCTAGGGAAAGTATCTTGAGAAAATAGTCTACACTCCAATTCTCATTTGCTCTGCACACATTTGGAGAGTAAACTGTCATTGATACTGTTTCTCACTGGTTAGCTGAAATTCCCATGTTCAGATCTGGAAACCATTGTCAGGGTTGTTGGTGTCTTACTTTGTGGTCATCGTACCCCATCCTGAATGGGTCCTGCTCTAGCCATTTCTCATAGCCCTCCTCAGATTCATAAAGAGTGTGGCTTGCTGCAATTGCTCGAAGCTTTTTTTCTACACTGGGGATCAAAGTTCAGCATGTGATGTAGGTTTGAACCCTAGCATAGAAAAACAGTGTAAAGTATGTATTTTATGAATAACAGCCTTGTTCTAAAAATATATATTTGAAAGCTTTGATCAGTATCGGAGTGGCAGTATCGTAGGAAGTACTGTTCATCCGAGGCATGGTAGAAGTATAACTGCACACATTTAGATGCTTAAATTCAGTGAAAGCACAGGGGAAGACCATGCTTAACAAGGAATTAGTGAGGAGAGTATAGAAATAACGCACAAATGCAGCCCAGATGAGCAGGGGGCCTAGCCAGCAAGTGTCAGGTGCTCACTGCAGTTGTCCACAGACATGCGAGTGACAACAGCTCTAACTGTGATGAAAGTGTTCAGAAAGGCAGCTCTCATCAGCTGCTGGGTGGAGTTTAAATTGGACAAAGCAGCCAAAAAGCAGTTTTGTAGTTTGTAGTAAAGTTTTAAATTGTTACCTGTGACTTAGAAATTCTACCTCCTTTTTTATTCTCTACCTAAGTCACTAATGCTGTAACACAGATCATAGGGCACTATCCCTGCTTCATTTGTGTTTGATTCTGTCTTTCAGGATTGTGTTTGCTGACTTCTTTATCATGAATCTAATCCTCTGGGGAGAGGGCTCCTCAGCAGCCATTCCTTTTGGCACCCTGGTTGCCATCTTGGCCCTCTGGTTCTGCATATCTGTGCCTTTGACGTTTATTGGTGCATACTTTGGTTTTAAGAAGAATGTAAGTCCGTAGGTGCTAACTTAATTCAGTGGGTTTTAGCTGAGTAAATTAATATATTCTGCCTTAAAAGATGCTATAAAAATGTCATAAGGTATAAACTTACCTTTAAGATTGGGGCTTCAAAACCAGTTCGTGAAGTAATAGTGTTAGGAATGTTGGGTTTTTAAAGACAGATTCTCCATATCCTGAGGTTTTTTTTTTTTCATTTCCACCTCCAGAATTCTGAGGGCAGGCGTGCACCACCACACCTGAAATAGGTTTCTTTGGTTTTATTTTTGTTTGCAGTATTTCCTCCTTATGTTCTTAAACCAGTGAATGGGGGGGGCGGGAGGGGGCTAGTGTGGGATAAAGCCCACTTCCCAGTATAAAAAAAATTTAAAAATTCCAGGACCAAGTTATATCTTTCAGTAAGTATATAATTAAAATGAAAATCCAGAGTTTGCCTTGTTACTGCCACACTATGTCCTCTCTATTTCTTGCTTTGTGTAAAGCCATTAGTCAGTAGATGACGACTAGAGAAAGCTTTGGCCTGTTCCAGAAGGCTGGCCAAGTATTGTACCTAGCAATGTCTGATTCATTACTTCCAATTACATATTTCAATTTGATGCCTTAAGTAAACTTTCAGTGTCCAATCCAGTTATTATTAATATAGAAACTAAGAAAAAAGAAAAAAACTATGCAGAATATTTTTAACAGCTATTTAATTATAAATTCTTTTTCTCCCCTCTTCTGACTGAAGGCGATTGAACACCCAGTTCGAACCAATCAGATTCCTCGTCAGATTCCTGAGCAGTCGTTCTACACAAAGCCTTTGCCTGGTATCATCATGGGGGGGATTTTGCCTTTCGGCTGCATCTTTATACAGCTTTTCTTCATTCTGAATAGCATTTGGTAAGCTGAGGACAAAGTCCTCTTACCCTCATTACCATTGTGTGTAGAGCCACCGTTGAGTTTTATAGATTACAGATGTAAACAGTTCTCTAATAACAAAACATCAGGTTATCTCTTGGAAAAAGTAGGGTAATGATAATAGCTAGCACTCATTGAAGGCAACTTTCAGAATTCTGTCCTCATCTTCCAGAGAAGAAAATGAGTGTTTGGAGGTTGAGTGATTTCGCCTGCCCATGTTCTTAAAGTAGTTGCACTGCTGCAGAGAGAAACAGCTGGTAGCTCATGGGAGGAGGTTAGAGGTTGGAAAAAAGGCTGATTTCCATGACCCAGAAGGTTCATACGATCACCCAGTGCCTGCATTCACTGTTTCTCATTCCTGTGTGAAAGTCTTTTTTGAAGTAGTGCTTCTCTATGTATCCCTGGCTGGCCTGGAACTTGCTCTGTAATCCAGGCTGGGCTTCAACTCAGAGATCCTCTGCTTCTGCCTCCCAGATGGTCAGAGTAAAAGTACGTGCCACCACACCGTGTAGTTTGAGCCTCTCTATTGTATTGGGTTTAAGGTAGGGGTAGTGTATTGTAATCACCTTTAATCATATGGACATGTACTACAATTGTGCCAAGATCTGAGGTAGCATGAACTTGGAATAAATATGAGTTTTGTAAATGTTTAGAATATCTTTCTTACCCAGTTACTATAGTAGTTTTCCAAATTCTAAAACCTTATGCACTAATGTGGTCTCTTTCCTAGTTTAACTGGCTTCTCATTGTGTTTTTATCAAACACTTCTGACTCACTAGCAAGTAAACTAGTATTTACCTACCTTAAGCACAATACAATAGAGAGGCTCAAACTACAATAATTCTTCACCATGTGGTGAAGTACTTTTATTCTCAACATTTGGGAGGCAGAAGCAGAGGATCTCTGTGAGTTCAGCCCAGCCTGGCTTACAGAGCAAGTTTCAGGCCAGCTAGGAATACATAGATGCATTTTCCTGAATAGTAGTTTCAGGGTCTATCCTGAATAGGAGGCTAAAATGTGACGGCATCTCCTCCATATCCTTCCTTCTTTCAGCCCTCTTAATCATAGAAAAAAAATTACCTTGTCTGATTTGTTGAGGAAAAAAAGGGAAACCCTTCCTAGTTGAAAGCAGAATGAACAATATGTCATTTATTGTGTCAAAATATTTATATCGTTGTGTCCTGACATGTTTGATTACAGGTCACACCAGATGTATTACATGTTTGGCTTCCTGTTTCTGGTGTTTATCATTTTGGTTATTACATGTTCGGAAGCAACTATACTTCTTTGCTATTTTCACCTATGTGCGGAGGTACGTGTTAGCAGTATGCAGTGTTAATTTGTAGGTAGTATTATAACTTTGGCATATTTCAGCTTGAATATTTGTTGAGATAATTTTTCTACATATATGTTTATTATCAAAGTAATTGACTTCTATTCACAAATCAAAAGACTTTTTTTTTTTTTTTTTTT
>NW_022196915.1:107111239-107112269 GCF_008632895.1 Mastomys coucha
TTTTTTTTTTTTTTTTTTAATTATTTTGGTTTTTCAAGACAGGGTTTCTCTGTATAGCTCTGGCTGTTCCAGGCTGGCCTCGAACTCAGAAATATGCCTGTCTCTGCCTCCCAAGTGCTTGGATTAAAGGCATGTGCCACGACTGCCCGGCTCAAAAGACTTTTTAAAAATAACTTTATTTATTTACATTCTAGTCATTGCTCCCACTCCACCCCAAGTTCCTCATCCCATTCCAAAAGAAGACTTTTTTAGGATTGAATCAAGGTTCTTTGTATTTATTTAAAGATTATCAGTGAAGATTTTAGAATGTTAATTTCTTGTACTGAATTTTCGCTGCTTTTTATGACTGATTTGAAATTAATATTCTTATAGGTATTTCTAGGTTCTAAAAAGAAAATGGTAAAAATATTTAGTTGGGGACTGGAGAGATGGCTCAGTGGGATGCTATGTCCTCTTCTGGCCTCTTTAGGCACCTGTACATAGGTGGTACAGATTCAGACAGGTAGGCGCGTGTGTGCACGCGCACACACACACACACACACACACTAAATATCTCTAAAAAAGATAAACAGAGTTCATTGAAAAGTTTCAATGATCATGTTGCAATGAGTTATAGTTTATGGCTATGACACAATGATATCATCACTGTACCAGAGATGATTAGATTATAGAATGATTGGTAAGGTCTAGAGTGTCCAGCCTTTTGACATTGCAACTCCATGTCATGTACAAAGCTCAAGAACCATGGGTTTCAGTTACTCATCTTCTCTCCCCTCTCAAGTTCACCATTTTATAAAGGGCTGCAGGTGTGGCCATCCTTGGCCTGTGCAGCTCACAACCATAGCCTTGACGTGCCTGATGGACCATCAGGTCTATTCTTTCATCTCTACAGAAAACATCTGGTAGACTGAGTTGTTTTCTGCTGTGTTTTGGGTTTTTGTTTTTGTTTTTGTTTTTTTTTTAATATCATCAAGCCCTTGTTTTTGTTTTTTTGTTTTTTTTTGTTTTTTCAAGACAGGGTTTCTCTGTA
>NW_022196915.1:107112381-107120056 GCF_008632895.1 Mastomys coucha
CTCGAACTCAGAAATCCACCTGCCTCTGCCTCCCAAGTGCTGGGATTAAAGGCATGTGCCACCACACCTGGCCTGTTTTGGGGGTTTTGTTTTTGCTGCTGTTGTTTGCTTTTGGGGTTTGGTCTTATTTTGCATTTAAGTTAAATTTACTTTTTTTTTTTTTTTTTTTTTTTTTTTTTTTTTTGGTTTTTTTTTTGGTTTTTTTCGAGACAGGGTTTCTCTGTATAGCCCTGGCTGTCCTGGAACTCACTCTGGAGACCAGGCTGGCCTCGAACTCAGAAATCCGCCTGCCTCTGCCTCCCAAGTGCTGGGATTAAAGGCGTGCGCCACCACCGCCCGGCTAAATTTACATTTTTAAAGTTCAAAAAAATGACTGTTACTTAGCATGCTTTGTGCAACTCTCTTGTCTGATTCTGAAATGATTTCACTCTCTGCTCACACAGAAACCCCATAAATAGTGACTGTTTCCTTCTGACCCTGGCAAGCCTTAGTCTGCTTTCTGTCTTTAAAAAAGAGGAGAGCATGGTAGTATGTGTCTGTGATCCCAGAACTCAAGAGGCTAAGTCAGGAGGAGTCAGGAAAGTCATGAAAGCCAGCCTGAGCTACATAATTGGCAGAAAAAGATTCTGGAGCCATAGAGGTGGCTCAGCCAGAAAAAGTGCCTGATGACTTGAGTTCAGTCCCTAAAACACCAGTCGTTACTTGTGTAGGAAAGAAAACCCACTCCACACATTGTCCTCTCATCTCTCCACATGTGCTTTAGCACATCCAGGCCCCCCACACACAACCAGACATACACAATAATGCATGAATTTAAAAAATAATAATTCCAGCACTTGAGAGGCAGAGGCAGGCGGATCTCTTGAGCTTGAGGCCAGCCTGGTCTACAGAGTGAGTTCCAGGACAGCCAGGGCTACACAGAGAAACCCTGTCTTGAAAAACCAGTAGTAAGAATAAGAAGGAGGAGAAGGAGAAGAAGCAGCATAGGATATACTTTTAAGGGTTGTACTCTAGCATATTTCAGTGCTTTTGTGATGGAATAACATTCTGGTGTGTGTGTGTGTGTGTGTGTGTGTGTGTGTGTGTGATATTTGTGCATACATTTATCCACTGGCAGGCATGTGAGTCTTTTCTACCCTTGGCTGGTATAAATAATGCTGTTGTGAATACCTACCAAGTGTTTAAGTGAGTTTTAGTTCCTTTTGAGTGTTCTTTTGGATTGCTTTTGATTCTTTGCTTCAAGTCCTGAGGGCTGCTTGCGTTTTGTGTTTCCACCAGCAATGTACACTTTTCTGTTCTCTAAATCTTCATCAGCTCTTCTCTGGCTCCTTGACTCCTTGCTGAGGCTGTGTAGTGAGCATGTAGTGCTATCTCATTTTGATTTGTGTGTTCACTGACTGATGATGTTGAGCATTTTAAATAGGGATGCTTTGTCTTTGGTAACTGTTCAGTCCTGCCTATTTTTAAATTGGACTGGTTGTCTTGTCTATGTTCTGGACGAGAAGCCTTTTTTTCTGATAGTGGCTTCCATACAGTAGTACTTCTCACTTTCCTGATTTCCTTCCCAGAGAAGCCGTTAGCTTTCCAGGTTAGCGCACCTGATGTTTGCAGATACATGTTCATGTCTTCTTTCACTCCCCAACCTAATCCTTGGACAAGGCTAGCCCATGAGCTCTGAGGACTAGAACTCAGCCTGTGCTTGTGCGGCCAGAACTGTGCCTGCTGAGCCCCTCGACCTTTCTACGCTGTTGTTAGTGTCTGCATGGGTCCAGGTTATCGCGGAGAGTGCTGGCATTTTAATTGTTAAGCTTTCTGGCTTACAGACAAAAGTATGCCTTCTCTGTCTGTAGGTTTCTGTCATTTGTCTCAACGTTTACACTTTTGGCATGTAAATGTTTCAGATCATTGGTAAAAAAGTATCCTAGGTATTTTTGTGTCCTTTTTGAGTTTGTCCATGGTTGGTATATAGAAACACAGCTGGGCTGGAGTGTGTACCTGTGACACTCCAGTGTGGAAGCCCTGGCTGGATTTAGTTGTCAGCACCACACACACATGTGGATTCTTGCCTTTGCCTGGTTCTGTGTGTACGTGTTAATTCTCTAAAACATGGATGGGCTCATCAGTTAGCTTCAGGAGGGTTTTATTTATGTATGTTTTTTTCCTGATCTTATTTTGTTTATGTATGGGTTTTTTTCCTGATCTTGTTTTGCTTGTTTTGTTTATGGTGGTTTTGCTTTTGGCTTTTTGACAGCCTGGTTGCACCACGTAGTCAAGCTGGTCTTAGGCTCCTAAGTGTTAGGATTATAGATGTACTCAGCAGCTTGCTTTTTAAAGTATAGTATTTTCTTTTTTTACATATTCCCAAATTGTAGCAGAGATTGGGAAGTTTTCTTTTTAAAAAAAAAAAAAGATGTTGTGCTGTGCTAAAAATCACTTTATGTAAAAGGCAAGAAAAACTGTGTCTTAAACACCTACCTTGTTGAAATTGTGAGTCATAATTGGAAGTAAACTTCAACCAGGCCTTGATCGAAAATAGCTGTCATGTAGAGTTGACTGAACTTTAATAAAATGATATTAATCTTGAGCCATCAAAGGGTTTTGTACATTGCTTTTCCTTCAGAATCATAACCTTTCAAGTACAGTCTGATCCTTTATTAAGCATAAGCTATTGAATATTTTCTCACAGATGTTTAGGCAGATTTTACGTAGCTATGCAACAAATAAAAGCATGCCTCTCAGCACCTTTAATGACATGGGAAATATGCAGAGTTCAGTGGCCACCACCTGGAACTGGGGTAGAAATTAAGTTGGGGCTTCCAGTGACTACTTTGTGCCTTGTGACTGCTCAGCTCCATGTTGTCTGACACCGGGCAGTAATTCTTGGCTGTGTCCTTCCCCACTAGGATTACCATTGGCAGTGGCGCTCCTTCCTCACCAGCGGCTTCACTGCCGTTTACTTCCTAATATACGCCGTACACTACTTCTTTTCGAAACTGCAGATCACGGGGACAGCAAGTACAATCCTGTACTTCGGTTATACTATGATAATGGTTTTGATCTTCTTCCTCTTTACAGGTAAGATGTAAATGATTTCCGATAAGTTTTCTGTAAATTTATTTCTCCTTTATGAATGTTTCTGCTACCTGATTTATTGAATCATCAGCCCATGTCCAACTCTAGTTGCAGTTTAGGAAAGTGAAAATGCAAAAAACGAAATCAAGGTCACAGGTCATCGGGACAGCTTAGGTGTGTGTCTTGGTGCCCTGTGATAGATTTAGATCCCAGCCCTCGAGGCTGCTGCGACCTGTAGAGCAGCAGTGCTTTCTGTGTCTTCCGGTGCTTTGCCTTGTAGGAAGGGATCTGCTGAAGGGCACGGGTGCACTCCAAAAAAGCAGCATAGCTTTTGGGTTTTTTTTTTTTTTTTTCTTCAAATGAGCTGAGCCTATGTGTGCTTGAGAATTCCAAACCAACCCTTTTTTCTTTAAAGCCAATCTGTTTACACAACAGAAATAACTCCCTGTAGTTTAAGGAAAGGTCCTTTTCAGAATGGGTGCTGTACTCTGTAGGCTCCAGGGCGGTGAGGAATGCTTCTGTTGTCACCAGTTGGTCTATGACATGAAGCCTGGCCTCTCTCGAGCCTTTTCCTGATCCAAAAGGTGATCTTAGTCCTTCCACCAACACACAGCCCACACATAACCAGTCCTCAACACATGTCCAGTGTAAGGATGAATATATCACATTAATAACGTCCCAGATCTGTCCTAGTACTATGTATAGATTAAGAAAGTCTTGAGTACTTTTTTTGTGTATTACATTTAGAATAATGAAGAAAACCAAATGAGACATTAAGCAGAAGCTGCTCACAGGGGCGTATGGCTCCTTGTATATATGGGTCTGTACCCTACATATTAGGCATTTCCTAAGGAAAATAGTTTATTAAACAGGTTTACAGTGTGAGGGGAGTTTTACAGTGTAATACTTGCTCCTGTAGAGCAGTCTGAGCTGATGCTCATTAAGTGCAAGTGTGGTTTAAGCTTTTCCACTGGAGAATATTTCTTTGCCTCCTGGTTTACAGCTTTAAAATAGGTGTGCAAATTAAACACTTGCTGATTAATAATAAAGAACATTATTTTAAAATAATTGTTTGGTGTATAACTTAACCATATATTAAAGATTAAATAACTTTGCAGAGACCAGAGAACTTGCTCTGTGTTTGAAAAGCATGTATTGCTCTTCAGAAGATCTGAGTTTAGATCCTGAACCCACGCTAGGTGACTCACAGCCACCTGCAGTTATAGCTCTGACTTCCCCAGTATCATAGGGCATCTGTACATGTCCATGCACAAACACATGATTTTAAAAATAATAAAAATGAAATCTTTAAAGAAAAATTGATTAATGACTAGATGTGCTTGTCTAACATGCTATAAGCCTAAGATTCATTTACATAATATATGATAAGAAATAATGGTTAGAAAAGAATAAAGGTCTTTGTTTTTCACAAACAAATAACTGCTATATACATTAAAGGCACTGTACTTGATGAATGTGCTGCAGTCTGGAATCTGAGGCAGTGTTGACTGGTGGTGTGTGGCATGTGTAATGCTGTGAGCATGCTCTTTGTTCAGGGCTGCGGAGAGTGTGGTACAGCACAGATGAGTGCTGCTAGAACAGCTCAGATTCATCAGGAGTGATCCTGAAGTAATTGTTGCTCGTTACACATACTGCCACAATCAATTGCCCGATTCCACATAGCAGTGGTTCTCAACTTTCCTAATGCTGTGTGACCTTTATTACAGTCCGTGTTATGGTGATCCTCAACCATAAAAGTATTTCATAGCTACTTCGTAACTAATTTTACTCCTGTTATGAATCATAATGTAAATATCTAATAGATAGGATATCTCATTCGTGACCCAAAGGGGTCACAATTCACAGGTTTAGAACCACTGCTATATAGTCACAGCCGTTAAAGAGCTTTTGTTGTGGCTGGTGAGGTACCTCAGGGTAGAGACCCTTGGGCTCAAACCTGACCACCTAAGTCTGATCCTTAGAACCAGGAAGGAAGGAAAAAGCTCACTCTGCTCTCTACATTAAACACCCCGCACATGGTCCATGGTCCTAGTAGACAAAATAGATTGAGTTTTGCCACACTTCCAACCAGACTCCATTGAGGTTTGCTAGGCTGATGAAGGTCGCTGAAATGGAGGCACATGTTTTTCTGTGTAGCATACCAATAGAGACATCTCTTTAACGTGGTCAGAAAATGGATTTGGAGTGGGGTAGTGGTATAGGCCTATAATCCTATCTATCTACTTAAGAGTTCAAGACCCATCTGGATAACTTAGCAAGACTGTTAGGGAAAAAAAGGCTGTGCGTGCATGCATGTGTAGCTGAGGGTGCGGCTGTGCGTGCATGCATGTGTAGCTGAGGGTGCGGCTGAGTGGTGGAGGAAGTGCTTGCTTATTGGAGAGGCTGTGTTCAAGTTCATTTCCAATAACAAAAGAAACAGCGGCCTTAGACATGTGCTTGACTTTGACATGTCTAACTTTAACATGCACTGTTATGGCCGCGGGCTGTGCACTGCCTGCTTCTCTGCTGAGCATCTTTATTCTTACCCTACTTACACCATTGCATATATTGTAGAAACTTCTGGGTTCTCTTACTACAACACATTGAATATTACTAATTCCTAGCAACTATACTTTGAAATAGCCATCTAATTATCCTGTCTGGCAGAAAATGGTAGCAGTTCCATTTTGTGATTTAAAAAAAAAAATCTCAAATGGGAACCACAGTGTGACATGCTTTTCATTTTTTAACTCAGTGATGCTGTAAGAGAAAAGAGCCAAGCGTGGTGGCGCATGCCCTTAATCCTAGCATTCAGGAGGGAGAGGCAGACTGGTCTCTGAGTTGGAGGCCAGTCTGGTCTACAGAGTGAGTTCCAGGACAGCCAGGGCTGCACAGAAAAATCCTTTCTCAAAAAAAGGAGAGTAGGGATGGGGTGGATAATGTGTATCGTGGAAAATTTCTATAATCTTACAAGAAATTCTAAATGTTTTTGTAAGGAGTTTAAGCGGTTTTATATTCTTCAAAACAGCTCACAGAACTGTATTATATTCCTGTCCCACAAGAGTTTAAAAGTTTTGTTCTTTTTAAAAGAACTGGTGATTTTACATGTGGGTATTTGTGGGGTAAAGTAATGAACTTGTGTTTATTTCTTTTCTAGGAACAATTGGCTTCTTTGCATGCTTTTGGTTTGTCACCAAAATATACAGTGTGGTGAAAGTTGACTGAAGAAGCCCAGTGTGTCCAGTTAAAACAGAAATAAACTAAATCTTCATCAGCAAAGACCTGTTTTGTGACTGCCTTGAGTTGTCTCAGACTTATTGGCCTAGTAACCCTTCAGAAACAACATGCTTCCAAGTACACCTCTTCCCATGCACCTGTACCTACAAGATGTATTTCAACACTAAAGCATTTGTATTGTGATTGGATTAAGTATATATTCAGTTGTTCTCAGTGAAGAGCAAATTTAAATATTATGTGCATTTGTAAATACAATAGCTATAAACTTTTCAATACTTCTAATGGCAGATTAGAGGAGGCCATAATACTGATGAAAGACTGGACAGTTGATTGTAAATAGGATTTTCTAGACTCGGTAGGTGGAAAGAATTATTTTTCTTTGAAGGAAATAACTTTTTATCATGGTAATTTTGAAGGATGATTCCTATGACATGTTCATTGGGGGGAATGTGGCTTTTAAAAATCTTGTATTGGTTGTAATTGTTCATATCTTCTTACTTTTCTGTGTTGACTTCATTATTCCCATGGTATTGGCCTTTTAAACTATGTGCCTCTGAGTCTTTGAATTTATAAATTTGTTATCTTAATAAATATTGTAAAAATGTCTTCATTGTATCATTCCCTGCATATTGAAGAAAACTCTGTGAATACACACTTCCTGTTTTCACTTAAGTGAAACTTTTGGGCTTTGTCAAGTCTGGATTTTCACTCTGAAGGAATGATAGAAATTGTAGTCATTCCTGTCTAGTCGGATAAATGACACATTTAGAACTTAAATGAAGGCCTTATATTGTCACTATTAAAAATTTACATTGTAGACTTACTTTCCAAAGTGTAGTAATTTTTTTAAGTCAGCAGGATACAGGGGAAGATGTTGGTCCATCTTGGCTGCACGGTGAGTTGGAGGCCAGCCTGGATTACAGACTCAACCCTGTCCTTGTACACAGTATGGGTTAGACTCTCTGATCTACACATTAGCAGTTGTTACCTCATGATCACAGGGGATTTCACAAATAATTCTTGTCCTAGATTAGGAACTCACTAATAACTTTCTTACATCTGGCAAATTTGAACCAGTTCATAAGCTGAGGTGGTTTCAGACAGACCTTTATCAAAACACCTTTTTTTATTGAGGGCTTCACTGACACCTGCTTATGATAACAGATCAGACACTTGCTTTAAACTGAGCTAAGATTAACTCACATTGCCGGGTCTCAAATGAAGAAATTTTACACAATAGTTGGGCCAGGTGCACATTTGAATCCCAGTCTGGGGACACTCCAGTGAGGCACAAGAACACTAGAGATAGGCTGGTCAGGGTTACTAATGTACAGTATGGATGTTGAGATCCTGAGAAGGGTGGTCG
>NW_022196915.1:107120066-107127699 GCF_008632895.1 Mastomys coucha
GATGTTGAGATCCTGAGAAGGGTGGTCGGGGTTACTAATGTACAGTATGGTTATTGAGATCCTGAGAAGGGTGGTCGGGGTTACTAATGTACAGTATGGATAGTGTACCCTGAGAAGGTAGGCTGATCTTATTGGTGCAAAGTTTCCTTCAGTTTTGCTACAGTGAACAATCAGGATTCAACACAGTTAACTAGCTGTTTTGGTCTGCCTTTGTTTTTTAAAAACCAGCCACATTCCACATACACACTCTAGGAGAGAAGTGAAGTATATAGGCCTAGTATCCTGTCTAGAGTGCTTGGGACCAGAATGTTTCAGATTTAAGGATGCTTGTATCATCTTTATCCAGTTGAAATTCCTCAACCTCAAATCCAAACTATATCAGTGTTGTAAAAGTTTGAAATTCTAAGTTGGGGGTAGGAGGAGCTTAATGGTGAAGTGCTTGCCCAACATGCACTGAGGCCCTGGTCTAGGTTCCTAGCATATACACACACGCACCTGCATACACACACACACACTAGGATTTTAGGTTTTTAGATTAGGAATGTTTTATGCGTAAAAGTATTACATAAAAGCTTAAAGGACAAGAGATGGCTCAGTGGTTAAAAGCACATACCTGTAGAGGACCCAAGTTTGCTTCCCAGCACACATGTCAAGAGATCCACAGCTTCTGCACTCATGTACATATACAGATAAATATAAACCTTTACAAAAGTGAGAGGGTTGATGGTGCTGGATAGCTGGCCCCATAGTAAAGAGCACTGGCTGCTCTTCCAGAGGACCCTGGTTCAATTCCCAGCAACCACTGTCAGTAATTCCATTTCCAGGGGATCTAACACGCAGACATACATGCAGTCAAAACACCAATGTACATAAAATAATTTGGGGGGGGGGGGAGCAGGGCAGGCATGGTCACTAATGCTTGTCCCAGCCCTTTGGGAATTGAGACAAAAGGATTCCTGTGAGTTCAAGGCCAGAATGTGAGGTTGTATCATAGTCCGAAAACCACAGAGGGATCTTTGTGAAGAGAGAACAGCAAGGAACTAATGAAGGGTAGTGGGGAAAATCGACTGTAGGGGTGAGCTGAAGATCCCCCACTGAGGACCCAATGCTGGTGACTGTGCTGGTGAACCCACAGTACCCGTAGACCCTTTCTGGGTGATGGGAGCCCCTGAGAGCTATCCTGTCTAAAAGCTTTTCTGAAGGGACCGCACATATGTAAGGACCGGGGAACAGAGTGAGGGGTGTTCCTGCTGGTATGCTTGATGCAATCCTTTTTTCTCCCTAGGTCTTCTCTAATGTAGCCATGTTGCGTGGCTGTCTTGAGCACTGTTCCGAATCTTAGCAGTCCATCTTCATGCCCAGCATTGTATGAAGGTTGCCAGCTTTTCAGGCTTGTCTGCTGTCCTGAGAGACTCTTCCTTGTGCCTCACTGTTTCCTTCTCTGTTCAACGCTTTTCCTTGCTGTTTTAAAATACGCCTACTGTATTAGACAAGGTTCTCTAGAGCTACAGAACTTATGGAATGTCTCTATATATTAAGGGAATTTGTTGTGATGACTTACAGTCTGTAGTCCAACTGCCCCAACAATGGTCAGCTGTGAATGGGAAGTCCAAGGATCTAGTAGCTGGTCAGTTCCACTGAGGCTAGTTGTTCCAGCTGGTCTTTTGTGGAAGTGGATTCCAATAGATGTGCTGGCAAGTAAATGCAAGCCGGCAAAGTGCAGACCTTCTTTCCTCCACTGTCCTTATGTAGGGACTATAGCAGAAGGTGTGGCCCAGATTAAAGGTGTGTACCGTCATGCCTGGATCTGGGACTTGCTTTGTCCTAGGCTGACCTTGAATTTAGAGATCTCCTTGACTCAGTCTCCTGGGACTACAGGCGTGTACTACCTTGTCTGGGCCTAGGCTTTTCATGGCCATGATGCCTCAAGATCTCCATGCCAAGATCCAGGTCAGAAACTTGTGTCTTCCAGCCTCAAGATCTGGATCACAGGTGAGCCTTCCAATTCTGGATTGTAGTTCTTTCCAGATATAGTCAAGTTGACAACCAGGAATAGCCACTACACCTACATTTCTGCTTGGCTTGAAAAACAACACAAAAGCACTCTGACCCACTCTTTCTCTTTTCTTCCTTCCCTCTGCAATCTCATCTTTTTACATCCTTAGCATTCTGCTGGAAGTACTTGAAGTAATAAAGTGAAAAAACAAAGCTGTAGAGACAAGGTTCTGGGAATATAGAAACCAAATTTCTGAAAATACAGAAACAAAAGTTCTGGGAATGTAGAAATACAGTAAAATAAGAGAACCATATTCCAGCTCCTGCAGCTTCAGACACTGAGAAGCTGTTAGCCAAGGACGTGCTGTAAAAACAAAGTTCTGGTGGTCAGAGTGTTGAGACAGAATGACCAGGCCATTATGACTAAGCTAAGTAAGGCCAAAACAAAAATAACTGGTGGTCGCAATGACATTAAGGTCTATGAGAACAAGATTAGCAATTCTCGAAAGAACCTCCCGGCTCCTCCCTGTGGTGAATTTCGAAAAAGACCACAAACTGTCACCCTGACCTTGTTGATGACAATCTCCCTACCACCTAGTTACTCAGCCCCTTCCCAGGGACTTTTCAAGACCAGGCGCAGAGCTGGATAGGGAAGTTGGCTGACTGAGCCAAGAACAGCCCCATGGGCAAGCCGACCAATGCCTGATGAGATCCTTTGTCCTGTGTTCCACCAACTGGAGTAAGCCAGCTAGCCTTGCTGCAGAAATCTGCCCTCTGTAAAGTATAAAAAGTATTCTTTCTAAGTTCAATGTTGACCCTGTGAGGGTAGGCAACCCCACATATGTGGATCAATAAACCTCATGTTATTGCAACGATCTATTGTCAATCTGTGTTCTCTGGGTTGAGCCAAGTTTACTACATACTGCCGAGGTCTCCAGTGCCCCCTGAATCCCAGCTAGGAGTCCTTCTCAGCCCATGCTTTGTTAAGTCTTACATACACAGCCCAGAATCCCAAAGAGATGCTGCAGGACATGGCCTGGCCCCACTCATGTCCTGATGACTATGGTGTCTCAGAGACAGTATTTGTCTAGTGAGTGTTAATGTTCTCCCCTGTTCTGTGTCTGTTCTACTCACCAATGTACTTGACCTGGTTTCACCCTCATAACCATTTCATCCATCTCCAGCTGCAGCCACCAGCTTGTTGGACAGTCCGATTGGTCCTCATAGCTCTCAAGCACAGTTTGTACACAGGTGGACTTTATCCCTCAGCTACTTCCCCTGAGCTGGAACTTCAGGGCTCTGGAACTTCAGGGCTCTGGAACACCTCTCCAGTTAGTCAACAAGGTCCGTGCCTCGAACCTAAACTTGGGTTTGTTCTTAGCAACCTCTACCACTGGGGCCTGTGTGGCACTTCCAAGGACATCTACAGCCAGCTGGCTCATCACCTGTTCTTCACATCACATCTGCCACAGAACAGGCCTCAAGTGTGTGCACTCTGTGCTGCAGCTGACCTTTATGGTATCCCAGCCACACCACACTACATGCGCTCATGAGTTCTTTGATTTAGGAATTTTGAAGTAGCCCCACCATAGTGTAACAAAGCATAGACTGAGTGTTGACATTGTAAGACACACAGAAGTTATTTATGGACCTAGACCACTGTTCAGTTTCAATCCTGAGGATCTTTTCTGTTACACCATTTATTATAATGCATTAGGGTTTGTGACCAGAAGAGAACCTAAGAGCATCTCACACACATCTGCTTCAGAGTTCTGTGTACCAAGAATCTTATGTCGCCCAGAGCACCCAGTGCCAAAGGCCTGATCCCGGCTACTTGGGAGGCTGAGACAGAGGATGGAAAGACCTTCCTGGACTTCCGAAGTTCAAGGCAGCCTGAGCAACTTAGTGAGACTTTGCCCCAAAATTAAAGGTTAAAAACAAAGGCTGGGGTAGGACTCAGCAGAGAGCTTGGTATGTGTGTGTCGTGTGTGGTTTAGTTTCCAATGCCTCTCCCCAGAAGCCTTGTTCTCAGATCTGAAAACAAGCTAGCAATGGTTTTAATACAGACCTGCTTTGTATAAATGTATCATTGGATAGAGCTGCCATAGTAGAATACCACAAACTGGTGTTAAGCAACAGAAAGTGGCCTTAAATAATGGATTTCTTTCTTGGCACTGGAGCTAACAATCCACATTCAATAGGCTGGGTTTTCTCAAGATCAGGCAAAATCAAGTACATTCATGTCTGTAGACGACGACTTGGTTCTCTAGGCCCTTCTTGGTGGTGATCAACACTTCTGTTTATTCCCAGTGCTGAGAAATCAAACCTAGGCCTCCAGCATGTCAGGCAGGTACTCGTCCCATTGAGCTTTACTCTCACCGCTGGTGACCACATTGCCTTTTCTCTTAATGCATATCCCTGGTCATGCCAGTCCAAATTCCTTGTTATAAAGACTCCATTCCAACTGGGTGAGGACCTGTGTGAAGTGACTTGACCTTAGTTATCTCCTTACCAGTCCTGTCTCAAAATATCCTCACAGTGGGGCATACTGGGATTTAAGGCTTCAGCATAGACAGTTGGGAAAGCCTCTATCCAGTCCATTACAATACATTTCCTTTATATAATGCTACATCTAGAGGAATAATGTACCCATTTCTTCCACTTGTATACTTGTATTTATTCTGTGGATACTGTGCCATTCTCCTTCCAACCATGAACCCGAGGATTGAACTGAAGTTGGGGATGGTTGTCAGGCATCAGATTATTCAGCAGCAAACACCTGTTGGGCCATCTCACTAGCCCTCTTTGTGGTTTTGTTTTTGTTTTGCCAGCATCCTTTCAACACTCAAGTTAAAACTGGTCTTTGAGCTAGACATTACAGCAGACTCCCCCATGGATCACTCCACAGTGACATACAGCTACCAGGGCCCGAAGAAGCTCGGTTTTGGATAGAAGACAGGGCCTCTGGCCAAACTGTCACACTGCAAAAAGCAGCCTGGTAGTGAATGAGACAACAGGGCAGCGATCATGTATCGGGTGGACCTCTGGAGAGCCAATCAAGGGCTTCTGTGCTGGATTGGATTCCACGGCCAGATTGTTGTTGAGTTTTTTGTTTTATTTTGTGTTGTTTTGTAGTGTTGTTGTTTTGTGGCACTTGGAGAAAGTGACATTGTTTTTCCTGTTGTCCTGCTTCCAACACAACCAAAACTAATCAGGAACTAGAAATAACCAACATGAGACTGGGGAGACAGATGGCTCAGTGGTAAGGTGCTTGCTGTGCACACATGAGGGCCTGAGTTTGGATCCCTAGCATACACATAAGCTGGTTGGCCGTGCTTGCCTGTCACCCTAATGCTGGTAGAACAGAACAAAGACAAGGGAATCCTAGGGGCCTTTGCAGTTGAGTCAAGCTAGCCTGTTGATGACTTCCAGATTGAGGAAGTGACCTTGTCTCAAAAAATAAAGTAGAGGTGCTAGGAAGGAAGATGGCTCAGTGGTTAAGAACTTTTACTGCTCTTGCAGAGGACCTGGGTCCAGTTCTCAACACCCACATGGTGGCTCACAATCATCTCTAACTCTAGTTCCAGGGGATCTAATGCCTTCTTCTGAACTCTGCAGGTACCAGTCATGCCTGTAATGTTCACACATATATGCTATATCATACCCATAAAAATATTTAAAAAAAAAATAAGATGAAGAACAGAGGACACCTGGTGTCTGGCCTCTGGCACATACAGGCATGCTATTCACAGGCACACAGAAATGACTCAGGGGGACTCTACTCTTGTATTGATTCACAGGGAGGTTGCACATATGTCCCGGTAAGAGGACAATTGTTGCACAGATTAAACTCATGTGGTCAGTGTCAGAGATTGGTTCTAATGCTTTGATTCAATTGGGAATCTCTTGCTCAAGCAACAAAGATGCCAATGGCCAATGGACCCTTAGAATTGAGAGGTTGAGGACACAGAGAGGAATGGCAGAATCAACTTGACTCAGGGAAGAAAGATGGGACAGAGGAGCAGCAGGAGATAAAACCAACCAGCCATGTGAGATTTCAGGTAAGTGGCCTTTGGCCACTTCCCTAATTGGGCCTTGGTAGCAGAGGAAGGGTTAGGAGTGGTCAGCCTTTGAGTGCCAGCCAAGGCACTTTAAAATGAGTTAATTGTGTGTGTGTGTGTGTGTGTGTGTGTGTGTGTGTGTGTGCGCGTATGTGCATGTGTTTCATTTGCGGATCTAAAGATAGCTCCTGGGTGGATGCGGCATGAGAGCGTGCAGTGTAGCCCAAATTTGCCACTACAGGTCAGGCTGGGTGCTGGACACCCTTAGCTTGCTGTGCCAGCTCAACAGTCTTTGTTTCATGTGTTTTCTTGCTTGCTTGGTTGCTTGTGTTTTTATACAAGGTCTCTCTGTGCAGTCTTGGCTGTGCTATGTAGATCAGACTCACGTCAGACACTCAGAGATCTGCATGCTTCTACTTACTGAGTGCTGGGACTAAATTTATGTGTGCACCATACCCTGCTATAACATTTTTTAAAAATAATGAACCTTGGCTATAATTTTAAGTTGTAAAGATCTTTTCCAATGAAATTATGTTAGATATTCTCCTCCCACCAGCAGCATCCATGAAGTTAGGAGTAAGCTCTTCAGGACAAGGTTCTCTGATTTGCCCTTGTTGGTTGCCATGGCAGCGCTTCAGGCTAATAATGTAAACAATACGAGTAAGTAGACTGGATTTAACACCATGGTTCAACTCTTGGCTTTTCGGGTATCCTGCAACACCAGTGCTCTAATTAAAGGAGGAACCCCAGAGTGTGCCATGGGACAGTTTCAAGGGAGGTGTGAGCACAGAAGGTCATACCTGGAAGGTTCACTGTGGGTGCCCCCCGGGGCAGTTGTGTGGCTTGAAGGTTGACCATCTGTGGCATGCTGTTGGTGTCTTACAGTGTATCAAAAAACGACAAAGCAAATAGTTACAACCTTAAAGAGTTACAGATCCTAAAGGAAAATCAGCTTTACAAGGTTTTATAAGGACCTGCTTTGTGCAAACAACCATCTGTAACTCCATGCATACAGACACATATAGACAAACCCCTGATACACATAAAGTAAAGATAAATGCATGTGTTTTTAAAAGCGAAATTCAGATTACGGTTACCACCTGTTTGGATTACAGGAGGAAAAAGTATACATTTGAAAAACATTTTCTTTTTTTTTTTTCCTTTGGTTTTCTGAGACAGGGTTTCTCTGTGTAGCCCTGGCTGTCCTGGAACTCACTCTGTAGACCAGGCTGGCCTCGAACTCAGAAATCCACCTGTCTCTGCCTCCCAAGTGCTGGGATTAAAGGCATGTGCCACCACTGCCCTGCCAAAAACCATTTTCTTTCTTTCTTTCTTTCTTTTTTTTTTAAGATTTATTTATTTATTATATGTAAAGTACACTGTAGCTGTCTTCAGACACTCCAGAAGAGGGCATCAGATCTCATTATGGATGGTTGTGAGCCACCATGTGGTTGTTGGGATCTGAAATCAGGACCTTCAGAAGAGCAGTCAGTGCTCTTAACCCCTGAGCTGAAAGACTCCGGCTAGAGTTCCCGCTCAAGTCCTAGGAGGCATGCACCCAAGAAAAACAAAAAGCC
>NW_022196915.1:107128048-107129343 GCF_008632895.1 Mastomys coucha
CTCTTTCAATCCCAGGCTTATGTGGGCAAGTACCTGCTAAATTTTTATATTCTTTTTCATTCTCCCCTACTTCTACTAGATAGTTCTAATCATAGAACTAAATATCAGTATTATTATATTTTAGATTTTCTTGGCTTAGCAAAGTATGATATTGTTGATCTAATATTAGAATCTGAACAGCACTTATTCTTTCTCTAACAAAGGCGACTAATTTATTAAGCACGCATGCGCCTATGGTTATTTAGTCTTACTCTGAGCTTACTCGTGGAGTCTCTAATGACTCCTGAATGGTTTACATAAAAGCAACATTCTCTTATATTTAAATCAATGGCAGCCCTTAATAATCTATAAGCTGTAATACTATAGCTGATGTTCCTGTAGCTGTCCTTGTAGTCCTTAAGCACAGTTCCAACATAACTGCCAGGGTAATTCCTAATTCTCTTCTATTGTCAGGCACTACCTACTTTACTGGCTCTCAGGCTTCTTAGCTTCTCTTCTTTCTTGTCTTTATCTCTGGCTCTCTAGCCTCTTATTCTTTCTGACTCTCACACTGGACTCTATCTTTAAAGACTGTCTTTTAAACGTTCTATCTCTTCACTGTGTCCTTTCACAGTCCTTCTGCAACTTTCTTTTTTCTTTTTCTGTTTAAAACACTTTCTCAGCCACCTGTCTTAATGACTTATCCTGCATCTCTTGTAACTTTCATAGTCTTTCAACTCCACCAGAAATCTAGGAATGACTGAATAATAGAATATATGGGAAGCTTAAACAGCTTCTAGAAATATAATTAATAAGGGACTGCTGGACACCTGGACAGTCCTTACTTTAAGACGTAGGAGCATTAATCTTCAGCCTTCTGGCCCATGAATGTCTGACAGACAAGAAAAACAGGAAGGACTCACCTACTCTGTCTCGGCAGATATATGCAGTCCTAGGCCTGTGTGTCCTTTCTGGACAGTGTCGTCTGCAGATGAAGAGGCAACTTTTGCCCAGTGGCTGTCTCGCCACAGCTGGAGCAGCTCAAATGATGCTCAGTTTCTTCTTTGAGTCTGAGAAAGGGGTACTGTCAGTCGCAGACAGGTCTCAAGGCAGATGAATAAATAATATCAAATGTCATATTCTGTAGATTTCTGATGTTTTTGAAAACCAACTATCTATGTAAAGTAATCTAGACAATTGTCTATGAACTACTCTCAGTTCTTTTCTTTGAAATCACTCTAATAATAGACTCAGAGCCATGAATTTGTTAATTTGGCCCTAAACTCACAGGTCTAAACATCTCAGATCTGTCTATA
>NW_022196915.1:107130561-107133190 GCF_008632895.1 Mastomys coucha
AAATACTTCATTATAGCTAAAATTGAGATTTAACATTGTTTCCTGGCTTCTACAGTGTTTTAATAATCTTAATTGATTTCCTAGCTGTATTTAGTTTGGAATTTCTACAAAGGAGCTATCTTAAAAGACAGAGTGTCTCTAAAGTCAGAGATAGAAGTTAGGCACTAATTGCCAGAGCAGTCTCATAAAATTAGAGATAGCAGTTAGGTACTAATTGCCAGAGCAGTCCCACACAAGGCAAAATTATTTTACTGACTAGACAGAAGTTATAGGGTTTCTCTCACTAATTATTTATGTCACAGCCAAGGAATGTTAAAATACGATTCTCACATGCTTGCCTCAAGACAGATCCTGAGAGTTTATCTTGGGGCTGCCAGGACAACCCAGTCTGAAGAATGAAGAATGACACCACTGCTCCTCCCCCTTGCACCTGGCTGATTGATTGTACTGACCTTGATGTGACCATCTCCTGTCTACGTAACTTCTGTAGTTTGCCCTGTTCTCCGTATATCATATAAGCCTGATTTCTACTTTGTACAAATGGCATTCAGTTTCAGCACTCTCTTGTGACTATTTCTGTTTGTCATTTTTAAGGCAAACTAACTCCCTTTTTTTTTCTTCTCAACGACTTGTACTAATCTTTCAGCAACTTACAGTAAATCTCTCAATAACTTTTCTTGTAACTTTGACAAACAAAACCCAGTTTTATACATTTCATTTTTTTTTCCTTAGCTCAGAACAACCTGTAATTTCTTTACAGCAAAGGGGCTTGTCTCAGAGTTGTTCTCTGTTCTAGTTGGCGCGCTTGGATCACGTGACCAAAATTTAGAGCGCAGTTAGAGTCCTTTTACCTAGGTGATCACCCATAAAACTACATCTCCCATCAGTCCTTTCTAGCCATCCGGAGCCAACTCACACCAGAGCCACCACAGAAGTGTTTGGGCGGCCAGTGGGGAGGGGGCAGTCCTCTGCGTGCTCTCTCTCTCTTTTCTTTTTCTCGGCCCCACCCCACCGCTGGCTTTCAGAGCTGCCAAGCAGCACACACTCTCTGCCTGCTCAGCTCGGCTGACCCTTGAGCTGCTTGCTCGCTCTCTCTCTCTCTGCCCTCCCCTCACAGCCGCAGCGGCAGCCTCAGGTGTGTGTGTGGGGGGGGTGGGGGGGACAGTCTCCTGTGTTCCCTCTGTCTCTCATGCTCGGCCCTGTAGCACTCTATCTTTCAGCGCGGCGAGTAGTACTCACTCCCTCTTCTTGGTGTTCTGTGAGTGCAGACTCTCTCAGTGCAGACTGCAAAGTGGCTTATCAGTCTCTGTTGAAACTGCTTTTAAAACAAGTTAAGCTAAATCAACATTTTAACCAATTTACTTCTTTAACATGAAACACAGTGCAACAATTATAATTTATATAGCATCCACCTCCCGGTTAGCAAAGCATGACTCTCGAGGCTTCAAAATTCAATCACCACAGTTCACAAGATACCAATTTAATAATTTTTTGAACCAGATAATAAAGACAATATTTTACCCAATCAATTTATTTTGTAAAAACCTACTTGGTTGTTCAGGAATGCCTCTCCATTTCTTTTGTGTCCCCCTGACCTTGAGGAACCCACACCAAGCGGAGCCTCAGGCAGGTGCCCCTCCCGCTACTGAGAGTGGTAATACTGGGACCTGAATCTGAAATTGAAGCAAAAGGATGAACCCACACAGGGGGCGATGGACCAAATTCTCTCAGACTACAATATAGGGGACCTGGTCAGGGTGTCCCCCTGGCAGGAAAATCTTGTCTAAACAGAAGGAGCCCACGGATGGCCATCCGGTCTGAAAGGACTGCCACTCCGAGGTGCACTGAGCCTGCTTTTTTTTTTTTTTAACTTTTACAGACAAATTGTATAGAACAAGATACCAAGAAACACAGAGAAAAACAATTATCGCACAGACAGCTTTGACCCTGCCAGGTCCAGAAACATAGAAAAAGATAACTTATACAGAGATAGACAACTGGGCCCAGTAACAAACATTAGATACACAGATAATCACAGCCAAATCACAGAGTCACTCAGCCCGTGTCTGCCACGGCTGCCCCATGACAAAAATCAAGAGGAACAAAAGCAAAAACACTGCACAAACAAACTAGTATATCTAGACACTTTCGTCCGAGCCTGGTCTTAAATGACCAGCCAAACGAACGCCGCCACCCTTGAGGGAGTAGGATCTCTTTTCCACTTCCTCCTTGGGAGGAGGAGAACTCCATCTCCTCTTTCAGAAAACCAACAGTCAAGTCCTTCTGACTTCTCCTTGCCTAGGATCAACATCTAGGAATTCTCCTTGCCTAGGATCAACATCTAGGAATTCTCCTTGCCTAGGATCAACATCTAGGAATTCTCCTTGCAGCTCATTCTTGTAGCTGCTGGGCCCACAAACCAAAACCAAAACCACAAAACACAAACCACAAAACTACAAACACAGCACAATGGCACTGCACACCACAGACACACATCACACTCATACAAACATACCTCCAAGGGGCCTTCGAAATTCCTGGGTGTCATTCAAATCCCGGACGAGCCCCCAAATGAAAGACTCCGGCTAGAGTTCCCGCTCAAGTCCTAGGAGGCATGCACCCAAGAAAA
>NW_022196915.1:107133805-107137983 GCF_008632895.1 Mastomys coucha
AAATTTAACTCTTTCAATCCCAGGCTTATGTGGGCAAGTACCTGCTAAATTTTTATATTCTTTTTCAGAGCCATCTCTCCAGCCCCCAAAAAACATTTTCTAAATAATGTAAAGTTACATGTTAAGTACAAACTGTTCTACCATGTGCATGCACAAAGCAAAGAATTCATTGTGTCAACAGAGCTCATTTTTTTTTTTTCTGTTCTCTGAAAACCAAGACTTTTTCCTGCAGGGTGCAGCTTAGTGGTTGAACATCTACCCAGTGTACATGCATTACGTGCTGGGTTTGATTCCCAGCACAAATGAAAAAACAAAACAAAACAAAACAGGCCTTTTTTAGTTAAAAAAAAAAAATTAAATTACAGGCACTCACTGATGGCTCAGCAGTTAAGAGCGCAGGCTTCTATTTTAGAGGTCCTGAGTTCAATTCCCAGCACCCATATGGTGGCTCACAACCATCTGTAACCGTAATCCCATGGTGTGATATCTTCTTCTGGTATGCAAGTGTTCACAGGAACAAAACACCCATATACATAAAGTACATAAATGAATACATCTTTAATGTTTTTAAATTACATTTTATGCTGGGCGGTGGTAATGCACGCCTTTAATCCCAGCACTTGGGAGGCAGAGACAGGTGGATTTCTGAGTTTGAGGCCAGCCTGGTCTACAGAGTGAGTTCCAGGACAGCCAGGGCTACACAGAGAAATCCTGTCTCAAAAAACCAAAAAAAAAAAAAAAAAAAATTACATTTTATTTTTTGCCTTATATGTGCACACACATATGCTGAGTGTGTGCACATCAAACCCCAAGTGTGGGGGTCAGTGGACAGCTTTTGGGACGTGCTTTCAGAACCATGTGAGTCTTAGGGGTCAGACTCTGGGTTTGGGACGTGGTTTCAGAACCATGTGAGTCTTAGGGTCAGACTCTGGGTTTGGGACGTGCTTTCAGAACCATGTGAGTCTTAGGGGTCAGACTCTGGGTTTGGGACGTGCTTTCAGAACCATGTGACTCTGGGCTTTGAGGCTTGCTAGCAAGTGCCTTTGCCCACTGAGCCATCCTTCTGCCCAACCAAGGCAGTTCTTTATCATTCTGTTTTGCTTTTATGTGTATGGGTGTGCCTGGCGCTCACCGAGGTCACAGGAGGCTGTAGGAGCCTCTGGAGCTAAAGTGACAGATGGTTGTGAGTTGCCTTCGGGCTGCTGGGAGTCAGACCTGAGCCTTCCCACTAGCCTGTTTTTCTATTTTCACTTTGTTAGAGCCTCTCTTCCTTCTTTCTTTTTGTTTGCAACCTTAACTGTGTATTTTTACATCTGAACATTAAAAAACAAAACAAAACAAAAATCATCGTTTCTATAGCTCGTGGGAGGTCTGCTGGTGTCCTTCTGCCTGCTCAAGTGAGCTCTGAGTTCACAGACTCTTATCTGAGTCTTAGTTCTCCGTTTTGTTCTTGAAGCATTTGATTTTTCTCAATAATGAATTCCTTTGTTGTTATAAAGAGAAAAGCATGGCTTCAAAAAAAAGTCTTATTATTTCCTTTGGCTACTTTTAGCATAAACCAGTGTTGGCTGTGTGAACTGATCACGATAAACGGCTTTATAAGAGACCATAGATCAGGGCTTTCATTGACTGTGGACTTACAGACACATGGTTAAGGTGACAGTAAGGCCAGTGGGTCTGTGACTTGGATCAGAGATGGGTTATATGGTGGCCGGGACAGAAGTGGTATTTGTACAAGCAGAAGTGTGCCTGGTTTGGATGGCACTAGTGTCAGCAACATCAGCATACTCTGATTCTGGGAGCTATAGAATCTGATGATAAACTCCATATGCTACTGTGCTGGGCTTGTCTGTCTGTCTGTCTGTCTGTCTGTCTGTCTGTCTGTGTGCCAAGAAACAACAGAGGACACAGTGCCTCCTCCAGCAGTCATGCCATATGACTCAAAATAGCTACCAGAGCAGGCCAACACGGTGTCCTACCACAAAACTTTGTATATATTTTCCATAATAGGCATACATTCTTTGACTGAAACTGGGATTTTTTTTTTCGAGACAGGGTTTCTCTGTGTAGCCTTGGCTGTCCTGAAACTCACTCTGTAGACCAGGCTGGCCTCGAACTCAGAAATCTGCCTGCCTCTGCCTCCCAAATGCTGGGATTAAAGGCATGTACCATCACTGCCTGGCTCATGCTTCCTTTTAAGGAGAAAAAAATATTTTATTT
Organism: Mastomys coucha; assembly: GCF_008632895.1. Taxonomy (NCBI): domain Eukaryota; kingdom Metazoa; phylum Chordata; class Mammalia; order Rodentia; family Muridae; genus Mastomys; species Mastomys coucha. The sequence goes on from NW_022196915.1 coordinate 107,136,026, forward strand.
TTATTTTATGTGCATTGGTGTTTTGCCTGCATGCACGTCTGTGTGAAGGTGGTGTTGAATCCCATGGAACTGGTGGAACAGACAGTTGTGAGCTGCCAGGGGGGTGCTGGGAATTGAACCCGGGTTCTTCAGAAGAGCAGCCAGTACCCTTAAGTACTGAGCAATCCCTCTAGTCACTTATGGGCATATTTTAAGAGCAACCACGGAAATGAAATTTTTATTGTGCAGACAAGGCATTGGTTGTCATTAAATGACACCTCTGGGATCAAATAAACAAGGGAAGTGATGGAGGCCACCTCTTGGGACCTGATGGGAGAAAGAAATGAGTGTGTTGAGAAATTTGTCTAAGAAATGATTGTTCCGCGTCTCATCTCCCCAGGATCAATTCAGATGACAAAGGCCCCAATCAAAGCATTGCTGGAGCCCAGCTAATAGACGGATCATCTCTAACCCCGCAGTGTAGCCCTTACTAATAACTTCTGAGAAACCATGTTAAAACAACCTGCTGCCTGGCCATGATGTGCCCTGGCAGAGCCTCCCTGCTGGATCTGCAGGCTGTCTCTCCGACCCCACAAGCTCCTCACAGCTTCATTAGAGGAATCGTGACAGGGTTTACTTCTACCTCAGTAGGTGAGAATCCTAGCTCTCTGGATATTTGTCAGAGTGGAACTATGTGTTAGCTTTAAAACAGCAGCCAATCTGGGTATGAGCAGGAGGGCAGTCCACCTCCCCTCGGTGGGTGCAGGGTGCTTGCCCTACTGAGACCCACCTCTTCCCTCATCTGGACTCCAGGTTGTGGCTAATACCTTTGGAATCACGCCTTTGGAGTGATTCATTCTGGGTTGGCTTGCAGCAAAGTGCCTCAGGGTATCCTGCAGGCTCCAAGCTGCAGATACAAGTTCCATGCCTCCCAGGCAAGTCCCTGGGGACTTGGCACCTCCCAACACCTGACTCAAAGATGGCGCTGGGTAAAGGCTCCCCTAAAGGAAGAGCAGACTCATGCTGTGCCTAAGAGTGGCTCCCTTACCCTGGAAGATGCAGCCTGTTTTCAAAGCCCTGAGACACTGGCAGTCCTTTAATCCTTCCTGACTTGCATTTACATTCAACTATCTGACCTTTGGTTGCTATAGTTATCTATGAATAAATACATTTGAAATTCTGTTAGCAAATGACAAAAGGCTGAAAGAGAATTGGGAGATGTTACTTTACAATCACGATTACCTCTGACCCTCAAAATATTGCAATGGCCATCCAACTTTTACCTGATTTCCTAGGTTTGGATTTTCTAGACATTATAAAAAGTGGCTTACGGTTCTTTTTTCCTAAAAATTATGAAGTAGGCACTGTGGAAAAGAGAAGCTGTTGGAGGCAAGATGTACTGGCAGATGGGAGCTTCCTGCATACCCCAGTTTTTTTTTTGTTTTGTTTTGTTTTTTTTTTTTTTTGAAAGTTCCGTCTGAGATGCTGATTGAGGGAAGTGAACAGGTTTGAGTCCATTTTAGTCAAGGGAGACGGAGATGGTGGCCAGACAGGGCTGACCAAGCAGTATTCGGCTGGTACCTCCAACTAAGTGGGGGACGTGTGCGTAAAAGGCGGGGCGCGGCTTGCAGAGGTCAAGGGTCACAATGAACCAGTCTCCACTGAGGCAGTTCTCTGTGTCACCAGCTGTCTGAACACTGACTGGATTGAAGAGGTGCTCAGACGGTGTAGCCTTCATTTCACACCTGTGTCCCATGAAAGGCTAAGCAACTGTCAAGTGGAGGACACAGCGCCTGATCATTAGTGGTCACCCACCACAGGCTCGATCCTGTGATGCTTTGTAACTCAGACGTTTTTTCTGCGTAATGGAACACTGTGCAACTGATGCTTTTAGCGCTGGCTGCTCCTCCCTTCCCCCTGGTCACAGCCACACCAGGACCAAGCCATTAGTTGCTTTTCTCATTACTTGCAGATAAAAT
>NW_022196915.1:107138088-107141394 GCF_008632895.1 Mastomys coucha
GCAATGTGGCCCACAGGGGTAGGAGACAATGTGGTTCACAGGGATGGGGGGCATTGTGCTTCACGAGGTCAAGCGAGGTCAAGACGATGTGCCTGGGGGTGGGGTGTGATGTGGCTCACAGTTTTAAGATACAGTCGGTTGTAGCAGGGCAGGAGGCGCTATCACATGGCACCCACAGTCAGGAAACAGAGAGAGACATGCTGGCGCTCAACTGGCTTTCTCTTTTTCCTTTCCCTCTAACTCTATCTCTTGCCTTCACTTTTTTTTTCTTCTGTTGACTTTATTCTTGAACTAACTTCCCCCCTCAGAGCAGTCTAGATGAAAATGCTGTCAGATTTACAGGTGTCCTTAATGTTCTTGATGTGGGAGAAGAGACCCCATGCTCACCAAATGCTCAGCTCCACCCCGCAATGTGGACTCCACAGTTGTATTACAGGTCCAAGCCTAGGTCCATCAAGGCAGCAGGGCAGCTCATGGGAATGGTTCCAGAAGCGGGCAGAGAGGCACTTCCAAAGAGAAACAAGCTGTTTCAGAGCAGACACTGCAGATGTCTCTTTTTACCTGACACAGAACAGCAACCCTTGCAACCCTTGTGGGGCAAACACAGAGGCTCGGAGTGCTGCAGCAGCTCTCCAGTTCTCCGCGACTCCATTGCATCAGTTCTACTTTGGCTACTGTGATCTTGTGTCTGCTAGGCAGGCCTCCATGCTGGTGCAGCGGAAGTGCCTGGCACAGTTTTGCTTTACTGCAGTTCTGTGTGGAAACTCTCCTCCACGGGCCTCTCTTCCTCCTGGACATTGTGTGTTCTGATGAGACATGCTTTACAAACTGAAGCATGCAAGGCTCCTCCAGGTCTACACTTGGAAATAGCACACAATCTCAGCTCAAAGCCAGTGGCAAAGAGATACCCTTTGCCACCACATTGACCTTCTGACAAACTGTGGATACGGTAATCCACTAGCTCTCTCACCTTCAGTCAAGTCTCTGTGCTTGGATATCAATCTTCCAAGAGACAATTCTCTCCATCTACTGAACTGGAACTCTCTGGTCATTCAGGTGGGACACAGTTGGGACTCTTTTTTTTTTTTTTAACTTTTTATTTATTTATTTTGTGTGCATTGATGTTTTGCCTGTGTGTATGTCTGTGTAAATGTCTGTATGAGGGTGTCATATTCTCTGGTACTAGACAGTTATGAACCACCATGTGGGTGCTAGGAACTGAACCTGGGTCCTCTGGAAGAGCAGCCAGTGCTCTTAACCACTGAGTCATCTCTCTAGCCCCATGCCCTTGGGAATCTTACAAAAGTTGAACATGATCAGACAGTGTTGGTCAGTAAACTATGTTAGCAGCGAGCTACTTAGCATGGCCCCCACAGCTCCAAGTGCAGGGATTGTCTGGGTTCACTTGGTGGTTGGTTGTGTAAATTTCTCTTCTAGAAAGTAAACTGAGAAAATGATTTTTTCCCCACTTGGGGAAAAAAGAGATCTCAAGGAATTGTTTCCTAAGCAAACAAAATGGCAGCCGTATATTTTTGCTGGCTCTGCTTGTCTGCTCCCCCACTTTTCTTTTTCTTTTTTTCTTTCTTTCTTTTTATTTTATTTCATGTTTTTGGATTGAGAAGCTGGCTATGAAACTGAGAAATGATACCGCTCCATTCTTTCTTGTGCTTGGTTCCTCTGGCTGGAACATAAAACCCTGCTTTCTTTCTGCAGCCAGAGTACTTCAAAGTTGTAAAAATTTGGGTAAAGTACATCAGGGTTATGGCTGTTCTAGATTTCAGTCTTTTTATAACTTCTTCATATTTCACATTGGTTTTGACCCCAGTTAAAGGAATGCTTTTGAAAGTATAAGGATTTGATCCTAGCAATGGATGTAGCACAAATACTGAGGTCAATAAGTTAAAAGCTTTTTAAAAAGAAGATGCAGAAGAAAAGAAGCAAAAACTAGATTTTGCAAACTTTAAGCCGAGGGCTATGTGAAATAGGCGAGCTTCCCAGCTGTAATCTTATTTTAAAAAATGGATGGTGTGAATATACTTTTCCAAGTTTACCTATGTATAAATGTTTGAATTAGAGCCAGGTATGGTGGTGGACACCTTAGATCCCAGCTCAGGAGGCAAAGGCAACTCAATCTCTGTGAGTTCGAGGCCAGCCTAGTCTACATAGAGAGTTCTAGGCTACCCACGCCTATATAATGAAACCTAGCCTGGTGGGGGTGGGGGGAGGGAGAATGAGCCAGATAAAGAAGGCAGCTTCTCTGAAGCCTGAAATAATTTTCTCAGTTCATACAGGCACTCTCTCTGGATTTGCCTTTAGTATCTTTATGTGCATATTTTGTTTCTTTTCTTTTGCACAAAAATCTGAATATCCCTATATGTGCTAGGAGTTTGCAAAATGCTCAGAACACATGTGTGGTGGTTGACATTCTTCATTTTTTTTTATAAAGGATTTATTTTTTTATGTGTTTGTGCAAATGCATTCCACATGTGTGTATATGCCTACGGAAGCCAAAAAAGAGCTTTGAAACCCTGGAGCTAGAGTTGTAGGCAGTTGGGAGCCAGCTGATGTGGGTTCTGGGGACTGGTCTCTGAAAGAGGGGGTATGTATTCCTCACTGTGTGCTCCTCACTGTGTGTGTGCTCCTCACTGTGTGCTCCTCATTGTGTGCTCCTCAATGTGTGTTCCTCACTGTATGCTCCTCACTGTGTGTGTGCTCCTCAATGTGTGTGTGTTCCTCACTGTGTGTGTGCTCCTCACTGTGTGTGTGCTCCTCACTGTGTGTTCCTCACTGTGTGTGTGCTCCTCACTGTGTGTTCCTCACTGTGTGTGTGTGCTCCTCACTGTGTGTGTGCTCCTCACTGTGTGTGTGCTCCTCACTGTGTGTTCCTTACTGTGTGTGTCCTCCTCATTGTATGTGTCCTCCTCACTGTGTGTTCCTCACTGTGTGTGCTCCTCACTGTGTGTGTGCTCCTCACTGTGTGTGTGCTCCTCACTGTGTGTGTGCTCCTCACTGTGTGTGCTCCTCACTGTGTGTGTGCTCCTCACTGTGTGTGTGTGCTCCTCACTGTATTCTCCTCACTGTGTGTGTGCTCCTCACTGTATGTGCTCTTCACTGTGTGTGTGCTCCTCACTGTGTGCTCCTCACTGTGTGTGTGCTCCTCACTGTGTGTGTGCTCCTCATTGTGTGTGTGCTCCTCACTGTGTATGTGCTCCTCACTGTGTGTGTGCTCCTCACTGTATGTGTGCTCCTCACTGTGTGTGTGCTCCTCACTGTGTGTGCTCCTCACTGTGTGGGTGCTCCTCACTG
>NW_022196915.1:107141811-107174880 GCF_008632895.1 Mastomys coucha
CCTCACTGTGTGTGTGTTCCTCACTGTGTGTGTGCTCCTCACTGTGTGTGTGCTCCTCACTGTGTGTGTGCTCCTCACTGTGTGCTCCTCACTGGCCAGCCATCCTCCAGTCTCTGGTGGTTGGTGTTAGTTGTTAGCCTGACAACTAGCCATCTAGAATCATCTGTAAAGAGTCTCAGAGAAGTCTTGTCCAGATCAGTTTGGCCTGTGGTCCTATGGACACATCTGTGGAAGGTTGATCTTGACTGTGTTAACTGATGTGAGAAGGCCAAAACCACCATGGTGGCACCATTGCTCGGGTTTGGGTCTTGAACTATATGAGTACACAAAGCAAGCTGAGCAGTAAGAATGCATGCATGTTCTCTCTGCTTGGATGACTAGCTGCTTCAAGTTCTGGCCTTGACTTCCCTGCAGTAATGAACTGTAATCTGGAATTGTGAGTTAAGATGAACCATTTCGGGGGCTGAGGATATAGCTCACTGGTTAAGAGCACTGACTGCTCTTCCAGAGGTCCTGAGTTCAATTCCCAGCAACCACATGGTGGCTCATAACCAACTGTAATGGGATCTGATGCCCTCTACTCACAGAAACACATGAGCAAATAAATAAATAAACCTTAAAAAAACAAACAAACAACCATTTCTCCCCTAAATTGCTTTTTGTTAAGGTGGTTTTTGTTTTGTTTTGTAAAAGCCTCTCCAAGACACACTGCCAATAGGAAAGATCATACTTTAGATAGATAGATAGATAGATAGATAGATAGATAGATGGATGGATGGATGGATGGATGGATGGATGGATGGACGGATGGACGGACGGACGGACAGACAGACAGACAGATAGATAGATAGATAGATAGATAGACAGATAGATAGACAGATGGATAGATAGATAGATAGATAGACAGATGGATGGATAGATAGATAGATAGACAGACAGATGGATAGATAGATAGATGGACGGACGGACAGACAGACAGACAGATAGATAGATAGATAGATAGACAGACAGATAGATAGATGGATGGATGGATAGATAGATAGATGGATGGATGGATGGATGGATGGATGGACGGACGGATGGACGGACGGACGGACGGACGGACGGACAGACAGACAGATAGATAGATAGATAGACAGACAGATAGATAGACAGACAGATGGATAGATAGATGGATGGATGGATGGATGGATGGACGGATGGATGGACGGACAGACAGATAGATAGATAGATAGATAGACAGACAGATAGATAGACGGATGGATAGATAGATAGATAGATAGACAGATGGATGGATGGATAGATAGATAGACAGACGGATGGATAGATAGATATATAGACAGACAGACGGATAGATAGATAGATAGATAGATAGATAGATAGATAGATGGACGGACGGACGGACAGACAGACAGACAGATAGATAGATAGATAGATAGACGGATGGATAGATAGATAGATAGATAGATGGATGGATGGATGGATGGATAGATAGATAGATAGATACATAGATACATAGATACATAGATACATAGATAGACAGATGGATGGATAGATAGATAGATAGATGGATGGATGGATGGATGGATGGATGGATGGATGGACGGACGGACGGACGGACGGACAGACAGACAGACAGACAGACAGACAGACAGACAGATAGATAGACAGATAGACAGATAGACAGATAGATGGATGGATAGATAGAGTTTCTCTGTGTAGCCATGGCTTTCTGGAACTCACTATGTAGACCAGGCTGGCCTTGAATTCAAGGATCTGCCTGCCTTTGTCTCTCAAGTGCTGGGACTAAAGGCTTGCACCACCATGCCCAGGTTTATATTTCATGTTTTATATTAAAAAGGAGTAAAATAGAAATCAGGGTTAAGGTTACATGACCATACCACTTTAATTTTTTCCCACTTGTTGAAATGGTCTTATGTAGGCTAAGCACTGAACTCTGTATGTAGCTGACGATGACCCTGAATTTATTCTTCTACCTCAATCTTCTGAGTGCTGGGATTGCAGGCTTACAGCACTATGTTCAGTTCATGCCATACTGGAGACTGAACCCAGGGCTTTGCGCCTGCTAGGCAAGCATTCCTCCAACTGAGCCCAAGCCCCAACTGAATTTTCAAGTGGCTAGTTCTGAAACATTGTTTACATTCATATTGGATGAGGGTTAGGGCTCAGAAGTGGACTTATTTAGTGTGCAGAAAACTCTGGGTTACACACACACACATACACACACACAGTATGTTCACACTGTTGTACTATCTTCCTAAACTTAAAGTATTTTCCATGAAGTGTGGCCTCCCCACCTCCTTCCCATGGCTCCACTGTAAGAAATAAATCATGATGTCCATCCTCAGTATGAAATGCATATTGAGATCATCAATGAATTATAGATAAGCAGGAGTCACTTGGCTCCTGTCTTCTCTAGCTCACAGCTAGTACCTGTTGGGCCGGGCCCACTGGTTAGAAAAGGGTAAGGTTCTTGGCTCCCCTTGACATGGGGAATTTGAGTAGAGACCTGTATTAGTTAATTGGAAAGATTGTACCTCCCTGAAGAACTCAGCTGTCCGAGGGATTGGGGAAGCAGGAAAATGGGATTAGGCATAAAAAAACCACTGTTTTGCGCCAAATCGGGCTAGCCTGCCTTTTCTGCCTTCTCTGTAGACTGGCATCCAGCTTCGCAGGGTTGTAAATAGCTGCTTCACTGCTATTCTGAGTGTCCAGCACTCTTACAAAGCGAGCATCACTGTTTCTCTCTACCAGCCCTCATTCCACCGTTTCTTTCAATCTGACTACCCTAGGATTCACTATAAATACAATGTTCCTTCTCTGTAGCAACCGTAGTTTCACCAACTCCCTATGTGGGTTTTTTGTTTTGTTTTGTTTGATTGGGTTTTTGTTTTGTTTTCTCTGAAAGAATAAAATAATTCTGAGGAAAGTCACTTGCCAGGGAAGGAGGAGCAAAATAAAAGGAGATAAGGATGGCAAGGCTTTCTCTGTGTCTTTTTTTGCTATTTAAAAATTTTTACCTCTATGTATGCATTACATTTAAACCATCTGGATAATAAGATGAAATGAAGGAGAGACCCTTCAGGTTGACCTTCAGGAAGCTGAGCTCACTAACTGGCCCAGGGCCCCAGGCATGCCTTGGCATGTGCAGTGTGCAATACCATTTTCCATGTTTGTGGCTGTTGAGTTTTATGTTAGTTCTCCGTTCCACACTGTAATAAGAACTCCTGAGGTGCGGCCTGTGTTTTGATCGGAGCAGGGACACAGTGACTTAGTTGCACCACTGATAGCCGGTAGCCTTGGTGGAAGTGACACTGGCGACATGTGATGCTGAGCCGTATGATGGAGGCTGTTGGGTAAGACCCTCTGGGTCGTGTGGAATTATCTTTAATGCGCCAGACAAGAAGATTGTTAACCTGCTTATTACCAACACTTTTCTATTACCGTGGTAGGGCAGGCAGATGATTGGAGGATTAGCCTGCCTCCGACAGACCCTGCAGGCCCTGCCAATCTTGTTTGGAAAGGAGTCAAATCTGTTCATTGCTGATAATAGACAGCATGATAATGCCCCCAGGTTGGCTTGTAAGAAATATGTACCTCGCTTTTTATTTTTTCTTTTAGCAATAGGAGTCAAATTTGGATTTATCCTGATAAATGAGAGATTTGGGACCTCATGTGATCTAATTGGTCCAAGCTGCTCCTTAATCCCCATTTCCTGACTCTCTGCGCCCCTGTCCACATGGTACAAATGACCCTGCCTCAGGATGAAGCAGTCTTGGTGCTGCTTGCAAGCCTGGGGCCCTTGGCTTTATTTTCATGTATCCTAAAGAACAAAGCATTTCTTAGACTTGTTGCTGGGTGGTGGGAATGAATGCACCACCATTTCTGTAGCTTTGGTAAGATACCTTTACCAGGTCAGGCGTGGTCATGCATCCCTTTGAGCCCAGGCCCAGGAGGCAGAGGTAGGCAGAATTCTATGAGTCTTACATTAGTACTCAGAAGAGGTATTTTTTACTCTTATAAGTTCCTCTGTCATTTCATGTAATGGACTTTATGATTTATTTACTGTGTGTGAGTGTTGGGGGGGAGCATACTATAGCCATGGTCAGAAAACAACATTTGGAGTAATTCTCTCCTTATATTCTGCGGATCCCAGGAACTGAACTCAGGAATTAATGCTTTTGAGGCAAGTGCCATCTCATTGCCCACATCCCACCTCAAAACAGGGTCTCACTGTATAACCCAGGCTGGCCTCAAACTTACAGAGATGGTCTACCATTGTCTCCAGAGTGCTGAAATTAAAGATAAGCACCACAATGCCCAGCCCCTTGGAAATGTACTTACTTATTTAATTTTTTTATGAGGCAGGGTTTCGTGTTACTAGGCTGGCCTCAAGCTCACTATGTGGTTGAGTATAATGTTGAATTCTTTTAAGTCCTTTTCATTTGTTTTCACTCTATGTGTTCAGGAGCGTGTTTTACCTGTTTTCATTTAAGTGCATTCCATGCATGCATGCCTAGTGTCCACAGAGTCAAAAGAGGGCATCAGATCCATTGAAACTAGAATTCCAAATGGTTGTGAGCCACCATGTGGGTGCTGGGAGCTGAGCTCCTGTCCCGTGCAAGGGTTCTTAACTGCTGAGCCATCACTCCAGCCTGTCTTGAACTTTCTCTCTCTCTCTCTCTCTCTCTCTCTCTCTCTCTCTCTCTCTAAAGATTTATTTATTTTATATGAGTACACTGTTACTGTCTTCAGACACACCAGAAGAGGGCATCAGATCCCATTACAGATAGTTGTGAGCCACCATGTGATTGCTGGGACTTGAACTCAAGATCTCTGGAAGAGCACTCAGTGCTCCTAACCACTGAAACATCTCTCTAGTCCTCATCTTGGACTCTTTTTTAAAAGATTTATTTATTTATGTATATGAGTATACTGTAGCTCTGGTTGACCCTGCTCACTCTGGTCAGCCCCACTCGCTCAGTCTCTGCTCGCTCTGGACCAAAGATTTATTTATTATAAATAAGTATACTGTAGCTGTCTTCAGATCCCATTACAGATGGTTGTGAGCTACCATGTGATTGCTGGGACTTGAACTCAGGACCTCTGGAGAGCACTCAGTGCTCTTAACCACTGAAACATCTCTCCAGTCCCCATCTTGAATTCTTGATCCTTCTGCCCCCACCTCTTAAGTGCTAGGATTACAGGCATGTGCCTATATCCACTTTGTGCACTGGGCATGCTCTAGGCATGGAACCCAGAGCCGCATGCATGCCAGGCAAATATTTTACCCACTGCACTACATCCCAAGTCCCTCCACATGCCTTAAAATCAGTCTTTAAGAGCCATTCCTTGGTAGAGGAATTCTGAGAAGATTTCAGTTTTACTAGGCACCTCAGGGTCTCTTGGATTCTGCAATCCATTGCTACAAACTTAGTGGCTCAAAACAATGTAACAGTTATTATCTTGCAATTCTAGAGGCGAGAAGTTCAAAACAGCTCTCATGGGGATAAGTTCAGGTATTCCTGCGGTTCTTCAGGATGGGGTAGGGAAGAAGCTTTTGGCTGCCCTCACAGCTTCTAGGGGTCACATTGCCTTGACTGTGCCCCACCCCAGGCTCCATTGTGCTTCTAAGTCTCATATCTGCACTCTCTTGCTTCCTTCTTATAGGGATGATTATAATGACGTTAGGTCCTTCCATATGATCCAGGATAATCTTCCAACCTCAAGCTCTTTCATCACACACAATGAATGACACACTCATAGGTTCTGGCAGTTAGGATGCAAACATCTTTGGAGGCCAGTAGTTATCCAACCACACTTGGAAATCCAGAAACTGAGGCTGGGGGAGTAATTCAGCTGGTAGAGTGCTTGTCTAGTAAGCACAAAACCCTGGGTTCGATTCCCAGCACTTCATGAAGCCCACGTGGCTGTAATCCCAACTACATAGTGAATAATAGGCCACCCTGGGCAATAGGAGACCATGTCTCAAAAAACAAAAAACAAACAAACAAAAAAACAACCAAATAAATAAATTATATAGATAAATAAGTACTAGAAGAGAGAGCTACGGAGACAAAGCAAAGACCATGGCCTAGAAGGTCTAGAAGGGCCAGCACCGGCCTTCTGATCCTAGGGGATGCTGCAACCTGAGTTGGAAAATCATGCAGTCAGAAAATCAGACTTCGGGCCTTCTGGAGCCGAAGGGTATTTTAAAGGTTATGTAGTCTAACTTCCTCAGCTTAAAAAGAGCGGGAGCTAAGGCCCAGCAGGCTCACGACGTGGTCATTAGTTATTCTGCATTTGGCCTAAATCTGAGAGACGTCTCTTCCTTTCTCCCCAAGGAGCCAGACGCAGCCATCACCCTTATCAAAGGCAGCGCGGGCCAGGAGCGCGGCTGGGAGGGTTTTGTATCTTAGCAGCAGGAGGCAGCAATGATCTCAGAGCCAAGTTCTATCTGTGCCACTGCTTAAAAACCATTCCACAGAACTTCTAATAGGCCTCTTTCTAAGTGCGCCATTCTGAAGTTTGAAACCAGTGACACCGGCCCGCTCAGCCTTTGAGACTCAACTTTGGTGAGAAAACCCTACATCCGGCCAGACAGCAAAAGGAAGGAAAGAATGGATTGCGATGAAGAGCCTTTGGGATTCCTAACCAGAGAAGAAAGGGCTTCATTTTCCTAATGGGTCTGCCCTTTCCCACTGAAAAGGTATTTAAATGTTACAGCAAACAGTGAGGTTGATCAGATATTTTCAGCAGACGAGTCCTAGGAGGTGTCTGTGCGGAGCCAATACAAAGCTAGAAATACCAAGACAAACAGTGAAAGTCAATTGAGTTTTCACGATAATTACAAAGCCGTTGGTGAAAATATAACTCATTTCTATCTAGGACAAATGTATTTGTGAACGACAATGCCAAGATTTCAGCAATCTGGGGCCAGGGTGTAGCTCAGTAGTAGAGCTCCCGCCTGGCTGGATGAGGCCCTAAATTCTATTCCGGAGCGTATTATTAAAAAGGCGTTTAGACCACTTACATCTGAGCCCAGGAGATTCCCAGATCCCTGCAGCTTTATGTCGGCTCTACTTTGCCCTGAAGACTTTCACCCTCCCCCACACCATCCTCTTTCAAAGCTGCACCCACCCCTCTGACCCTTTCTGGTGCAAAACTTGCAATACTCTGTTTTTTGCATGTAACTGACACTTTACACAACTTTTATTGATAAATAAAAACTCAAACCCCCAGAGCTGTGTTTTTATTGTTGGATGGATGGCCATAGAGAAGTGTAACGGGACAAAAGGTATGATCTAGTATCTGGAAACAAGGCCTGCCTGCTCAGTCTCTTAGAACAAAATACCGATGTGTAAATTAGAGATGGAACGAGTGTTCCTGATTCTTCTTTGTTTCAGGCTCCATTTTGGCTGAACACAGACTGGGGCCACAGTGGAGACGGGAGAGTGGAATGGTCCTCACTGGGAGCAGGCAGGCGAGGTCCGTGTGGGTGTGGGGGGAGGGAAGGCTCACAGAAGTTTTGAACAACCTTCCCTGTTGGTATCACAAACAAAGCAGTAACTCAGTCTTGCAGATAATCGGCATCCATGTTCCCACTCTGGCTACATCGGGCTATTTTTTAATCCAGCTTCCGACAACGTTTTAAAGTGTCATTTCAGAACAAATGGAACGTAGTGACCACTAAAAACAAAACTGCAGAGGTAGAAGACAGAGACATAGTGGAGGGTGGATCGTGGAAAGGACCAGACAGTAGGTTAGGGCACCACTGGATTAAGAAAGACGGCCGATGGCAGCTTCTCTCGGCTTCTGGGAGACTCGCAGGCATTGAGAAGGGGCCTGTGTGGGTCCCAAGCCTGCACTGCTCTCTGCGCCTTTTCAGGTATAGCCCATTTCCTTTGACCACTTTTAGCTCGTGCACCGCCGCAGTCTCACCGACCGTGTTAGGGGCACATTGATAATAAAAACAGCCAAAAAGCACCTCGGAAACCTGAATCTGCTCTGCCAGAGAAAAACCCGTTTCCCAAACTCGCTTCAGAAGCCGGGCGAGCATTGGGTCACCAAAGAATCGGCGCTGAACTCGCAGGGGAGGGGAGTGGCTAGTGGGGACGGGCGTGGTTTTGGGAAGAGAGGCGGTGCACGGGGCCTTGCCAGCAGAAGCAAGGTGGGGCCGAGTCCGGCTGGACCGGGCTGGGCCTTGGCGAGCGGGGGCCGGGCTAAGCCTGGTAGGGCGGGCATGGCTGAATCCGGCTGGGCGGGGCGGGGGCGGAGTGTAGGCGGGCCAGGTCGGGAAGATGGCGCTGTGTGTGCTGCGGAACGCGGTTCGCGGAGCGGCGGCGCTGCCCAGGCTGTGAGTTCAGGTTCCCAGTCCCCGCCGCGCGGCGAAGGCGGTGGCCAGAGTGGTTCCTGGAGCCTGCTTGGGTACTCTAGCCTGAAACCTCTGTGCCTCCGGCCCTTGACCTCTGCCAAGGTCGCTGCGGCTGCTGCCTCCCAGTGGGAGGGCTTTGCATGGACCCGGGCAATGGGTACAAACGTTGCTGGGTTGGCAGGGCTGTCAGCACCTGGCGTGTAATGCCCTAACTTAGGGACGCTCTGGAGTAGCTGAGCGACACCTCCTGGGCGACAACACACCCAGTACCTATGTGAAGCACAGTGGTTCCCAAATGTTTGGTCTCTGGACCCACTTACCCAGCTAAGAATGTTTGAGGGTTCCAAAGAGCTTTTGCCAAAGTCTGCTCATGAAAAACATTGAATTTTTTTTAGGTGAAAAGGGCATATATTTTGAAATTTTCTTTGGTTTAACAAGAGACGATAAGTCTTATGTCTTCAGCTTTGGAGTAAATATTTGAAAAAAATTCCAGGACTTGGGGAGCGGAGGCAGAAGGATGCAGGTTCAAGTCTACACTCATCTACATAGAAAGTTCGAGGCCAGCCTGGCCTACATAGCAATACTAGTTGGTAAAAGACCGGTAGACTGTCATAAACAGGGATCCTCCCTCATGACGCTTGCCCATTGCTAACTGAGGTCTCCCTTAAGGTGCCCTGCCTATTATGAGGAAATAGGATCAGAGACTGTCTCAAAGTCCCACGCGATTTTACATCTTTTGTTTTGGGCTTCGTGATTTACCCCAGACCCATGGCAGGACCCACATGGTCCTAGGCGCTTCACCTTCTCCTTCATCTGTGGCCTTGCACCCTGGCTGGAGGAATCACTCCTGGGACCTGAGTGGTGGTAAGGGAGTGTCCTGGGCCAGCCCAGAGGTTCCATTTTTGAAGTGTGAAAGGGCCAGTCCTGACCACACACAGTCACCACTTCTAATAGGCTTGGAGCTTAGTGTGAACAGCTTTTTACCTCCCCTCTGTACCATGCACCATCTCTACCAAGGGCAAGTACTTGGCTTTATTGAGCCGGTTGTGCTAGTGTGGTCCTAGTAAACCCACTAGAGGAAGTAAATGCTGTCTCGGACCAATGGGCTACTTCTGGTGGCTCCTTGCTTATTTTTAGAGTATCTGGGCACACAGGGACCATTCTAGACCCTGCAGTCTTTTCTTTTCTTTCTTTCTCTCTTTCTTCCTCTCTTTCTTCCTTTCTTTCTTTCTTTCTTTCTTTCTTTTTTTGCTTTTGGAGACAGGGTTTCTCTGTGTAGCCCTGGCTGTTCTGGAACTCACTCTGTAGACCAGGCTGGCCTTGAACTCAGAAATCCCCTCACCTGCCTCCCAAGTGCTGGGATTGAAGGTTTGCGTCACCACTGCCTGGCAGTCTTGGTCCCTGTCTTGGTCCCTGCCTCCAGTCTTGGTCCCTGTTTCTAACCCACCAGCATTTGCCCTGAGCTCTAGACTGTCATGTTATTCATGCAGTTGTCTGTGGCCATACTGGATGTATATAAATTACCCGCTTTCAAAGGGAGCATAACTCACTTGACAGGGCCAACAAATGTAGATTCCCATCACTCCTATCAAAGATGCGATATAGAACCATCTGTAGCTATCTCTCAAGCTACACATGAGCCCTTATGGTGCTTCCAGGTCTAACACATCCCAGGGACCAGTCTGACATCTTCCCCAGGCTGGTTGGTAAAGCACCACCCCAACAGTAAGAAAGCTGGCTCCTGCTGTCTGTCATGTAGGCACTTAATTGTTCAGTCCTAGCCAGCATATGAATTCTTAGGCCACACCCATTGGGAGGAAGTCCACCCACTAGGGGACAGTGCTTAGACTCCCTCCAGTCTCATGGGCTCCGTTTATTCCTAGAATTACTTAGGTCAGCGCCCTTTTCCTTCTTCAAAGCCCTTTTGTGTACAATTGGTGCTTTTCTTGGTCTGCAGTCTCCCCAGGTACCTTCTATCCCACAGATGATTTAGTTTTTAGATTTACTTTAGTGTGTGTGTGTGTGTGTGTGTGTGTGTGTGTGTGTGTGAATGTCCGCACGGACACACTGCAGTTTCTGTGTGGCAGTCAGAGGACTGTCTTCAGGAGCTGATTTTCTTCCACCCTGGGTTCCAGGGATGAAAGTCAGGTTGTTAGACCTGTGTAACATATAATTTTATTGCTGATCCTTCTCATTGAGAGTATCAAAGAATTTGAACCATACAGTGTGCTGTCTTTTAGATTGGGTTCTTTCTTTAACAATGGGCGTATGAAATTCCTTCATGTCTCTCATGACTTAATAACTCAGTTCTTTGTACTGCTAAGTAATATCCCGTTGTGTGGCTATACCACAGTTGGTGTATACAGTCTGCTATTGAAAGATATTTTGGTTGCATCCAATTTTTGTTGGCTGTGCAGAAGCCGTCACTGTGCTTCTGCGTGCAGGTTTGTGTGTGGGCATAGTCACTGAGGAATGCGACTGTTGAAGTTTTTCAGAAGATTGTGTGTGGCTTTATGAGAAGACGCCACAGTAGCTGCACCTTCTCGCCTGTGAATGAGAGTGTGTTGTTCTGCTGGCTCATTGTCTGTCACTATTGGTTAAAGAACTTTCAGCAGGTCTAACCAGTGTGTGGCTATCGTATCTTGTTTTCAGTTTGTTTGAACCTGAAATCCTCTTAGATGATGCTGTGATGGTTTGGATGAGAGTGGCCCTCAGAGGCTGATATATTTGAATGTTTGGTTTCCGGGTAGTGGAACTGTTTGGGGAAGATTAGGAGGCGTGGCCTTCTTGGAGGCTGTGTGTCACGGGGTTCAGGCTTCTGTGTAACCTTCCAAATGGTGATTTGTCATCTGGGTATATTCTTTGTAAATTCTTTCTGAATTGTATTGTGCGTGATACTGTGATACAGTAAGAATGTGTATTTGGTTTCTGTCCCTGTTTCCTGGAATAGAACCCTAAACCACTGGACTCTCCTGAGTGACTTGAGTGTTGGGGTGCAGCTAGGCTTTGGGGTTTGGCCCTTCTCAGAAAGTTCACTATGTGACTTTACACCTGTGCTGACAAGTGTTTTGTCAATTTGACACAAGATAGAGAAGGAGGAACCACATGATTGGTTCCTGCCTTGAGTTCCCTCAGTGATGAAGTGTGACCTGACAGTTTTAAGTGGAAATGAACCCTGTCCGGTTTTTACCACTGCAGCAGAGACCTTAACCAAAACACAAACTAAAGCCCACGGCATGTGGTGCCACCACCAACTTCTAGGGAGAGGCAATGAGAATGAAGATTGAGCCCTTGTTACCAATGAGGTGATCCATCACATCTGTGCAAGGAAGCTTCCATCAAAATCTAAAAGGCCAGGGTTTGGAGTTGCTAAACTCATGCAGCTTTCTGGAAGGAGGTGTGCTTAGAGAGGGCATCGAAGCTCCCACCCCTCACCCACACCCTGCCCCGTGTACCCTTCCATCTGGCTGTTCATCTGTATCCTTTAGAAGGTCTCCGATAGTAATCAGTTTCCTTGAGTTCTGTGAGCCCCCCTGGCAAATGAACTGAATCTAAAGAGTGGAGGCTTAGGAACCTCTGACTTATGGCCAGACAATCAGAAACACAAGGAAAACACCTATAACTTTTGCTTGCATCTGAAGTAGGGGCAGACGTGAGGGATTGGGCTCTAAGTGTGTGGGATCTGGTACTTACTTAGCTCCAGCTGGAAAATGTCAGAGTTGAGTGAAAGGATGTGTAGGTGGTACCTGCAGGAGGATAGAGTATGTGGAGTATGTGGAGAGCTGCGTGAGTCTGAGGGAGAATGGGGACCCTCTGGTCATTTGCCACTGTTGAGCTTACTGTTGGTGTATAGCAGCTACAGTCTGTCATCGGATCTGGATTTGGAAATATTTTCTTCCTCAGCATTCTCGTTAGACTGTATTTCAAAGGGAAAATATTTCTAATTTTCATGAAGTCTAGCTAATCATCTGTGGATCTTGAGAGGTCCCCCTCCCCTGCTCTTTCTTTTGGAAGGTAAACAGTGCTGTGTAGTATTCTAGGTCTATGAGCCCTCCAGCTGTTTTAGCCAGTTTGTTGAGGAAACTGTCCTTGCCCCTTCGTCCAGCAGCAGTTGGTAGCATCTGTAGGGCTTTATGGGCTTTGGGTCCTACTGTTTGACAATGTTTCCATTACGTTGCAGGCGCTGTACTCTCTTTACAATCTTCTTGCCTGCTGTGTTATGATGGCTCTCCTGGGCCTTTTGCTTTTCTACATAAACTTCAGAATTAGTTTGATAATACCACAGACCATACAATAAGCCAGAGGAATTAACATTTTAAGAATCTTGAGTCTTGAGATGGAAGACATGGCTCAGCAGTTAAGAGTACTGGCTGCTTTTGCAGAGGACCTGGGTTCAATTTCCAGCACCTACATGTCAGCTCACAACCAATAACTCCAATTCTATGGGATCTGATGCCCTCTCTGGCACCCTTGGGCACTGCATACACATGATATACAGATATTCATACTGGCAAATCATTTATACACATAAAAATAAGACACTTTAAGAAATGGAGACATGCCAGGCAGTGGTGACACACACTTTTTGTTGTTGTTGTTGTTTTTCGAGAGAGGGTTTCTCTGTATAGCCCTGGCTGTCCTGGAACTCACTCTGTAGACCAGGCTGGCCTCGAACTCAGAAATCCGCCTGCCTCTGCCTCCCCAGTGCTGGGATTAAAGGCATGCGCCACCACCACCCAGCAGGTGACACACACTTTTAATCCCAGCACTGGGGAGGCAGAGGCAAGTGGATCTCTGTGAGTTCAAGGCCAGCCTGGTGTACAGGGTGAATTATAGGGACAACCAGGGCTACAACAGAGAAACCTTGTCTCAAAAAAACCAAAATAAACAAATAAATAAACAGAGAGATGCACATATGTGTGTATGTACAGTTTTCCATTTAAGTTATTTTGAATAGTTACAGTTACATTGTAATATACATCCATCAGCTGAATATAGAGTTTATAGTTACATTGTAATATATACCCATCATCAGTTCATTCACAGCATTTTCTGTTGCCTCCATCCCTGGTAAGAGGAAACTGCCTTGTTTCTCAGAATGTATCCAATCTGGATGTTGCATTGATAGTGTTCACCCCTTGGTTTGTGGCTTCCTTCACTTGGCTTAACACTTTGAAGCCTTGCCCATGCTGCAGTGTGTATCAGAACTTTGTTTTTATAGGTGCGCATGTGCTGCCAAATGTATATCACTATTTACATCTTCATGGATTCAGTCTACGTATACTACTTCATTTAAGGAGATGCAGGGACAGTGCTTGCTGTTTGCCACTCTAGATCTGGTGGGACCTGAGAGAGTGGAGCTGATAAATGAGGTGACCTCAAATCTCATGTGATAGCAACTTTATTCAGAGCATCAGATAATTTTATATCCTCAGGTTTTGCAAGAATCACATGAGTAAAGTATACAATCACCAGGGCAAGCCGCACGTAGCAAAACCATGTTTTTCCATAGAAGCATAGAAGCAGTTGTAATGAATAATCTGTAGTGAACTCACTACGTGCTACACCTGGGAGGAGCATGGAAACAAAGCCCAAGAATGATTCTGTTTTGAAGACACTGAGGTCTTAAAATGCTGGTCTTGTACTCTTAGAGTTTTCTCACAAACACTCAGAATTCTCACATGACTTTTTTTGGATGGCGTTCTGACTATTTATTTGCTAGCATCGTTGTTTTGTTTGTGTCAGAAACTCAGTAATTCATTGTTCTAATTCATACACGTTTATGTATTTTATTTTCATTATTTGCTTAGTTTCTGACACAGGGTCTTATTATGTAACTTTGTTTGGCCTGGTACTGACTGTGTAGCCCAGGCTGACCATGAAGTCACAGAGACTGGCCTGCCTCTATCTCCCAAGAGGTGTGTAGTAGCACACCAGGTCAGGCATGTGCATCTAAGAAGATGCAGAGAGAAAGCTGGGGCAGAGCTGGACTCCTTGGGGGAGGGGCTACTGGTCTGTGTGATGATTTTATTAAGGGAAAAGAGTCGCTAATTGTAAGACAACACACACCTTCTCTGGGCCTCAGCAGTTGTGGTGTGTTCAGCGTAACTCACTTGTTTTTCTACACTTTGCTCGTATGCTCCACAGGTTTAGAATTTTATTAGGTAATAAAGATATTATGGAGGAAATGGTATTTGTTTTCATATAGGTCACTTGGGTATGAATATAAATCCACTGCCATTCAAGCAGGTTCAGTTTATTTCATGTTGCTTTTATAGCTTGTTGCTGTGGTTTGAATGCGCCCCTCAAAGTCATGTGTTGGGAATGAAATCCCCAAAGCAACAGTGTGGAGAGGTGGGATCTTTAAGAGGTAATTAGGTCATGATGGTTCTGCCCCACGAATGGGCTGATGCTGATATTATGGGATTGTGTTCATGATTCAGAGTGGCTTTGTCATAAAAGTAAGCTGGGGGGCAGGCCACTGGGAGTGTAGCTCGGTTGGTGCCTGCCTAGCATGTATGAAGCCTTCCGTTCAGTCCCAAGCACTGCATAAGCTGACTGTGGTGGTACACACTGTAATACCAGTACTCTGGAGGTGGAGGCAGGAGGATCAGTTCAAGCCCACCCTTAGAATATAGTGAATTCAAGGCCATCCTGGTCTATGTGAGACCCTGTTTCTAAATATCAAGACAGATAGATAAGTAATACATAAATAAGTAAATGTGAGTTCTGCCCCCCTTGTTTTTGTAGCACTGTTGATTAAGTACCAGGCATCATGCGTGGGGGCAAGTGCCTATCTCCTGGCATAGCTCCAGCCAGTGCCTGCTGGCCTCCATTCCTTTTGTTGTGGGTTGACTCAGAGAGAAGGCACCATGGTTGGCCTTCCTGGCCTCCAGAATGCTCTTTCTTTCTTTTCCACTTTTGAGACAAGGTCTCATTGTCTATGTAAGATTGGCCTGCAATTTGTAATCCTCCAGTTCCAGACTCCTTAGTGCTGGATTACATGCATGTGCCACAGTACCTGACAATAATGAGCTTTTCTGTGAATTACCCACTCTTTGGCATTGGTATAGCAACACAAAATGGACTAAGCCAATTCAGTAACTTTTCTCAAACGGTTCAATTAATAAATGGGTGTCTTAGTCAGGGTTTCTATTCCTGCACAAACATCATGACCAAGAAGCAAGTTAGGGAGGAAAGGGTTTATTTAGCTTACACTTCCACATGGCTGTTCATCACCAAGGAAGTCAGGACTGGAACTCAAGCAGGTCAGGAAGCAGGAGCTGAAACAGAGGCCATGGAGGGATGTTTCTTACTGGCTTGCTTCTCCTGGCTTGCTCAGCCTGCTCTCTTATAGAACTCAGGACTACCAGCCCAGGGATGGCACCATCCATAAGGGGTCCTACCCCCTTGATCACTAATTGAGAAAATGCCCCACAGCTGGATCTCATGGAGGCACTTCCCCAACTGAAGCTCCCTTCTCTGT
Source organism: Mastomys coucha (assembly GCF_008632895.1). NCBI lineage: Eukaryota > Metazoa > Chordata > Mammalia > Rodentia > Muridae > Mastomys > Mastomys coucha. Next base: position 107,157,693 of record NW_022196915.1, read on the forward strand.
GATAACTCCAGCCTGTGTCAAGTTGGCACACAGAACCAGCCAGTACAGGTGAAAACCAGCCAGTACAGGTGAAAACCAGCCAGGACAATGGGCCTCAGAGTTGAGCTTTCTTTTTAACTCATTTCCCCTCCCGCCAGGTTTAGAGAAGTGTTTATTATTTATTTTTGTTTTGTTTTGTTCCTATCTTAGGATATTAAGCTAGTAATTCAGATACTTTAGTGATATCTGCTGCTTCCCTACGTGATTCACATATGCACACGCACACCAGGATGGCACATACACAAGCCTGCCAGACAAGGCCTTTGCTCCTCAGCCCAGTTTTTAGAGTTTTCCTCCTGATTATTTTAAAAGATAGACTATCAGGTTTTGCATGTGTGTACATGCTTTTGTATATGATCATAACCACAGTTGCTCATTTAGTCAGTTTCTGAGTTTCCTTTCTTGGGAAATGCAGAGATAAATATCCCTCTTTGCTTTCTGGGGATCCCTGGAGGCAGCTCTTGACTTGTGAACTTGCAGGTTCAAAGCCTTTTGGAGCCTTTTGGAGACTGCTGTCAAGTCATCTTCCAGAAGGACCGATTGGCCACATTCTGGATGGCAGGCTGCCTTGTAGAGCTTGCCTGCACCCCTTCCTCAGTATTAGCAGGCCTATGCTTGGTAAAATAAACACAGAATGTGGCCTACGGAGCTGGTAGTGCCAGGCGTACAAAGAACCCTGCTCTCTGGCAACAGCCTCAGCTGGCACTCTGACCTACTAGGCAACTACCCCGTAGGCAATGTCTTTTTCTTAGCTAGGCTTCTGAGATCCACAGAGGTGCCCATTAATAATAGCGAGCAGAGAGTCAATGTCCCGGCATGTGGGAGTTGGTGTCAGCAGCTGCGAGTGGCTGGTGTTCTGCAAGTAGCTGCAGGACCCTTCAGATACTGATTGACCGAACCTTCCAATACTGGAAAATATAAATGACAGCAAAGTCTTTTTCATTCCTCTGTCCCCTCCCCTTCTTGAGTGCCGCATTCAATTTATTCAGTTTCTGAAAACTATAGTTCTTTGTTTTGTTTTTGTTTTTGAGACAGGGTCTCACACTGTGCCTCTGGCTCTCCTGTAAACCAGGCTGGCCTCAAACTTACAGAGATCCCCTGACTCCTGAGTGCTAGGATTAGAGGTGTGCACCACCATACCTGGCAAATTACAATTCCTATTTATTTGTATGTATCTGTGTGAGAGTATGTGGACAGGAGCTGATGGCACAACTCAGATGGAGAGGTCAGAGGGTAATGCTTTGGGTTTGGTTCTCTCTTCCTACCATTTATGTTCTAGGGCTTGAACTCAGGCCATCAAGCTTGGAGACAAGCATGCTCATCTTGATGGCTTTTTAAAAATGGTATTTCAAAAATTTAGTGCATGTGTGTATGAGTGTGTGAGTGTGTGTGTGTGTGTGTGTGTGTGTGTGTGTGTGTGTGCCATGCCCGCATGTATACCTGAACATCTACACTGGGGCATTTGTGTGGAGATTAGAGGACAGCTTTCAGGAGTCTTCACCAGGTGGGTGTGTGGCAGCGTTTAGTGGGAGACTCATTACCTATTTAACTCACAATTCTCTTTAAGGTGCCAAATATCTGTAATCTCAGCTTTGGGGAGGTAGGCACAGGAGGATCAGGAGTTCAAGATCAGCCTTAGTTAATAGCATGCTTGAGGCAAGCTTGGGTCACATAAGATTCTGTCTTAGGAAACAAACAACGAAATAAAACCATTCTATATTTCTAAAATGGCCTCTTTTTCCTTTAACATGAGCCCCTCTGTAGAGCTTTTGAAAGATTTAACTGGGCCGGGTGATGGTGGTGCACGCCTTTAATCCCAGCACATGAGAGGCAGAGACAGGCGGATTTCTGAGTTCGAGGCCAGCCTGGTCTACAGAGTGAGTTCCAGGACAGCCAGGACTATACAGAGAAACCCTGTCTCTAAAAGCCAAAAGAAAGAAAGAAAGAAAGAAAGAAAGAAAGAAAGAAAGAAAGAAAGAAAGAAAGAAAGAAAGAAAGAAAGGAAGAAAGAAAGAAAGATTTAAATGTATTTATTGTATTTGAATGTATTTATTTGTATGTATATAATTAAAACATTGTCACACACACATTGGTTAGAAGGAATAGGGGCTTATGTAGAGGCATATAAACTTCCCTTGCCTTATTACTGAATCTCACTCTGGCCTTTGGAAGAAGGCTGTCTTGCCTATACTAGGTTTTGGTCCAAAATAAAAGTTTTGATAGAAAAAACAGAAAAATAACAGAAAAAAGGAAGCATGCCAATGTAGCTCATCCCTGAGACACTGGAGGGCACTCTAGCAACAGAGATGTAGCTGATCTCGGCAGTCGTGAACAGCACCCTCACAAACAGGCTGTTTTTCTTAAGATAGGTGGGCGTGTTTTTCTGTTCGATCTTTAAGGCAAATGAAAGACACTTTTCTACACTGCCCTATAAATGGTCCACTTAAAAGTTGATAATAAACTTAAGTTGCACTGTACTCCAGTACCCCATGGCCTTCCCTCTCGCTGCCCTGGGCTGCCTGTGCCAGCCTGGGGCGTTTCGATCCTTAGATCTCAGGCCAGATGTCACCAATCAGGGAGATCTTCCTTGGCATCCCTGTGATAAAGCACAGCCCAGCACCACCTGCAGCTGCCTCTGAGTCCTCTCCTCATGCAGCCTGGCTTTCCCATCACTTCCTCTCCCAGAAGTATCAGGTGTTTATTTCTTGGTTGTTTGACCTCCCTCCAGGCCACAAATATTCCCAACACCAGGGGTGTGGCCTGCTTATGCTGTTGCTTTGTCAGGAAAGGCCCTACTGGGCTGGAATTGAGTTGGTGGGGTGGTGCCTGGCCTGGCCAGAGCCTGGGTTTGATTTCCAGCGCTGTAGAGAGCAGCATAGTGTTGCAGTCCTGAAATCTCAGGTTCTGAGAAGAGGAGGCAGGAGGATCAGAAGTTCTCATGCTCAACTAAATTATGAGTTAGCCTGGACTACCTGAGACCCCGGGGAGAGTGAGAGATAGTCAAATAAGAAAAGAATTACTGCCCTCAAGTAAGAGAACCTTGAAGAACTAAGAAATGTGGAAACACACAATGGTTTTTTGAGCTTTAAGTTATTTTGGTTCAGCCTGGGGACCAAATTCTTTATTTGAGCTCATATTGGCCAGAGTTTGAAGATGATGATGATGATGATGATGATGATGATGATGATGATGATGATGGTACCACCTAGGAGTGGTAACATGAGGCTTTAGTCCTAACATTTAGGAGGCAAAGGCAGGTGGATCTATGAGTTTGAGGCTAGACTAGTCTACAGGGTGAGTTCCAAGACAACCAAGGCTATACAGAGAAACCCTATCTCCAAAACCAAACCAAACCAAAACTCAAAACAGAACAAACAAAAAGAAAATAAATAATAATAATAATAATAATAATAATAATAAATAATAATATAAAATTCTGTATACAGCTCCAATCTGTAATCCCAGCTTCCTCCAGGTAGATGGAGGTGAAGACAAGAGAAAGGGATGCATGTTGAACAGCAACTGGAACAAGAGACTCTGCCTCTAAACAAGACAAAGGAGAGAATGACCCTGCCCTCCATGAACAGGACACACATACTTACACCCAGACAACAGAGTAAATAAATCCTTTAAAAAATATTATATGTGAGGAGGTGGGGATTGGATCTAGGAGGAGTTAGGAGAGGACTGGGAGATTACTATGATTAAGATACACTGTATGAATTTTCAAAGAATTAAAATATATATGCAAAAGGAAGTGGAGGGGGGAGTGGAGCATGACTGAGTATAGATACGTGACAATAACCTTGGTCTCCACACACTTGTGCACATCCATGAATGTGTACACAAGCATGACACACACATAGCAAGGAATTGGATATCCTAAATTTCATGCTGATTCTCAAGGTTTAGAATTAGAAAAACAGATATCTGTTTTCTGTTTATCTGTTTGGGTTTTTTTTTTTTTAAGATTTTATTTTATTTTTTGAAATAAAGTCTCATTATATAACCCTGGCCATCCTGGGCCAACCTGCCTTTGCTTCTCAAGTACTGGGATTAAAGTTGCATACTATTACACCTGACAAGATTTAATTTTTTATTTTATTTTTAAAGATTCATTTATTTACTGGGTGTTGCAGCACATACCTTCAATCCCAGGTTTGGCAGAGGCAAGCAGATCTCTGTGAATTCCAGGCCAGCCTGGTCTACAGAGTGAGTGCCAGGACAACAAGGGATACACAGAGATACCCTGTCTTGAAACAAAACAAAACAGAACAAAACAAATAAACAAACTAAAACAAAAAAAGTTCATTAATGTTTGAATGTAATTCATTTGTGTATGAGTGTTTTGTCTGTGTGCATGTATATCTAGGTACATGTGTATGCAATGTTCATGGAGGCCAGCAGGGGGCGCCAGATCCCCTTGAACTGGAGTTACAGACAGTTGTGAGCCGCCCAACCTAAGGGTTAGGCATGGACCCTGAGTCCTCTGCAAGTGTTCCTAACCACTGAAGCCATCTTCCAGTCCTCCGATTTTTGTCTGTGTCCTGCTTCCTCATCCCCTGTCCTGTCTTCCTGTCTTCCTGGGACCCCTAAGCTGACCCACAATGTTCTCATAGCCCATACCTGTCCTGGGTCCTGCAGTCAACAATTCTCCAAGACTGACCGAAGAGCTAAGAGTGCTGTTGGTAGAGACGTAGTCCTCCCCAAGCATGCTTTAATGTACGCCTTCTGCAAGGGTCTCAACAGCCACACTGTAGCCAGTCACAAGAGGATCTTATAGAGAATCAATCCGGTGGTAACCCCTGGCCCTCCTCCTCTGGTTACAGGGTTAGGATGTGAGTTGGATCACCCAGAGTCTACCCACGTGTGGAACATCAGGGCTTTCCTCAGTAGGCCAATGACAAGCCGGTTACTGTGGAAGCTGCAGAAGCCTTCCCCTGCAACTTTGATACATACTTTGTTGAAGTTTGGTCTATTGCTATGTATTATAGTGCTAAATTCTATACTCATAGTCCTAGATCTTCAGGTATAGAATCCAGGAGGAGGAGAGAAGAAGGTGAGGAGGAAGAGAAAATTGCCATCCATGGGTTGGAAGTCAAGAAAACATGACCCTGAGGGTTGCTGGCCAATTGGAGCTAAAAGCAGCCCAGATGAAACATAGTAAGTAATAACTACTATTATTATTGATTGATAGGGGAGCAGATTCTAACAGCGCAGAGGGGAGGTGGCTGCCCAGCTCTTGTGCTGGTTAAGGCTTTTTTTAAATAATAGAAGTTGTGTGCCTTTTATCTGGGAACTAAATGGTCAAAGGTGGAGTAGAAACCCCGGATTGGGATTAAAATTTTCTACAACCTCCTTCTTTACATATGCATACTTTAAATATTATCTTCCTTCTGCTCCCACACCTCCTGTGTGTAGGGGTGAGGTGAGACTGGGTGAGTGGTCCTGGGGAATAATCCCAGGTCCTCACACATGTCAATCAAGTACTTAACCAGGCCTACATAGGGACTTTAGTCTTACTGACCCTAAGCTCCCTAAAGCCAGGCTCTGGTCGTGGTACCCATCCCTTTACAACAGTAAATTCTGGGACTACTGATTGGCCACCCTGTCTGAACCTGTGGTGTACCTGGGTCTCTTCATTCACCACTCTTCGTCCCAGTATCTCCTCAACGCCTCACTTTGCTCCCTGTTCATCCACCCGCACACGGCCATCCACCCGCACACGGCCATCCACCCGCACACAGCCATCCACCCGCACACAGCCATCCACCCGCACACAGCCATCCACCCCGCACACAGCCATCCACCCGCACTCGGCCCGCACACGGCCATCCACCCACACACGGCCATCCACCCACACACCCCTTGGCACACACAGCCCTTACCTCGGCTTTACTCACACTCTCCCTGACTTTAAATTGTACTCATCTTCCAGGACTGCCTTGTCCTGGCAGCCTGTCTTCTTGGACCTTCCAGGTGGCAGCATCTCTACTCTTCAAAGCCCCGCCCACCCTCTTCCTCTGTCTCTCCCTTCCTCTGCTGGCTCTCCCAGCTCTCCCTCCTCCACTGGCTGTCATTGCTCCTCTTTGATGTGCTAAGGTTAGATGCGACCCTCAACTCCCCTTTCTGCTCACACTTCACCTGCTTCCAACTCTTCCTCATCAAGTTAGCTTGTTATTCATATAGCAGATTATTCCCAATTTTGTGGCTCAGAACAACACAAACGTTGCTCTCTGTGTAGGTCAGAAGCCTGACAGAGACTCAGCCTGCCTAACCCAAAGTATCCACAGGACTGTGTGTACTTCTTTGACTCTTCCAGCTCATAGGGGCACAGCGTCCTTTGTCTTGTGGCTCCCTCTGTCTTCAAAACTGGCAGTGTAGTGAGTTACCACACTAGAGTCTGTCTAGTTTCACTTCTGTCTCTCTCTCCACTTGTGACTGTGTTAGGCCCCCACATCCCTGGCAGCAGCTCACTTAATTTTCTCCTTCCATCCCACGTCTTCCTATAACCTAAGGCAGCACAGGTTCTGGGGACAAGGACGTGGGTGTCTCAGAGGAGCCATTGCCCTGCCCACCCACTACAATCCTGAATTCAGGTTGAGCTCTCTGGTATGGCATCCAGTTGGCTGGCGCCTTCACTTTCCTCATGCCCTGCTATGCTACATAGCAGCTGTGTAGATATTAAACTATACTTCTGAGGGTGGGGAGATGGCTCAGAGGTCAGGGGTTCACACTGTTCTCATAAAGGACTTGAGTTCAGTTCCTAGCACCCATGTTTAAGTGACTCACAACCACCTGTAATATTAACTCCAGGGCTCTACTATCTCTGACCTCAGTAGATACTTCATGTGTGCATACCAATACACACACATATATGTGCACATGCACACATACACACACACACCTCTGACATCAGTGTATATACCAACACACAGACACAAATACACCCACACACAAACACATACTCAGTTAAAAGATAGGAAAATAAGGCCAGGAGTGGTGGTTCATGCCTTTAATCCCAGCACTTGGGAAGCAGAAGCAGGAGAATTTCTGAATTCAAGGCCAGCCTGGTCTACAGAGTGAGTTCCAGGACAGCCAGGGCTATACAGAGAAACACTGTCTCGGAAAAAAAAATTAGGAATGTGATATATCAGGGTCTGGAGAGATGGCTCAGTGGTTAAGAGCATTAGTTGACCCAGGTTCACTTCTCAACACCCACATGGTGGCTCTCAGCTGCCTAACTCCCAGGAGACCCAACACACATGCAGGCAAAACACCAATGCACATTTAAAAAAAAAAAAAAGTGACCCATTTGTCATCTGGACTTGGTCCTGCCACCACAGCAGGCTGAGAGCGTTGTTGCTTTGTTTGGGGGTTCAATTTTGCTATAGTATGTACCAGTATTTCTTTTTTGTGGGTGAACAGTGGGCTGTTTAGGGTATATAGTTGGTTAGCTTCCCATCAGTTGATGGACATTTGAATTGTTTCTGCTGTTTGGCATTGGTAAATAGTGTTGTTTTGGGGCACTCATTCACCCACCAGTATTTGAGTAACTTCTAATCTTTCTTCCCCCCCTATAGTCCCCTTTTTAACTTTTTTTAAAAAAAAGATTTATTTATTTTTATGAGTACATTGTAGCTGTCTTCAGACATACCAGAAGAGGGCATCGGATCCCATCACAGATGGTTGTGAGCCACCATGTGGTTGCTGGGAATTGAACTCAGGACCTCTGGAAGAGCAGTCAGTGCTCTTAACCTCTGAGCCATCTCTCCAGTCCTCCCCCCCCCCCCCTTTAACTTTTATTTACCAGATGTAATTGTCACCTTGAAGGCTTACCTTTTCTAGTTCACTCTGAACTCTGGCTGGCTTGTTCAACTCAGCTGTTCTGGCTCAAACTCCTCTCCAAGTGGAATGATTCAACCTGTCTTCTCTTGGGGTCTGATTGTACTGATCTGCTTGGCCTCTCTCTCTCTCTCTCTCTCTCTCTCTCTCTCTCTCTCTCTCTCTCTCTCTCTCTCTCTCTCTCTCTCGGGTTGCCTCTCTTTCCTGTCTGTTCTCAGAAGAGTTGGAAGTATCCTGTCTTGTTGTGCCTGTTCTCAAGCCTCAGAAGACCACCCAGGAGCGGTGATGCAATCGTACTAGGGTCTCTTTATTACATGCTGAAGCTTGGGCGTGCTCACTGTTGATCCTGACACAGTAGGACAGTTTGGTGAAGTCCCGCCTGAATCCTTATCAGAACATGGTTTTTATAGGGAATAGTGAGCAAGCTAGAGGATGTGCAGCCTGGCAAGCATCTAACTGAATGACTATTGTAAGCCCACAGGTGGGTGCTCTGAAGCAAAACCATGAACAATCACACGTGGTCTGAAAGTAAATCTGAAACAATCAGACTAATCTTGGCTGTTGCTAGGAAGCAGCTAGGGAGTAACTCAGGGGCACAGGCCAAGGACAAGCTATGGCACTTTGGTGCAACTTGGGTTCAGCTGCAGGTCAAGTTCTCAGGCTTTTTTCTTTTAAGATGGATTCTAGTTCTAAGATGGAGTAGGTTTGGCCTCTTAGTCTCTGAACTCATTCTGTCAAATCTTCCACTGTTTGTCATTTTGCCCCTCAATTAGACATCACTTTCAAACATGGCTGCCTCCTTCTACAAACTAATTTTACCTTCATTGTTTGGGATTAAAGAGTTGTAATTAGGGCACGTCTGTATTCTAGCCAGGGGGTTAAAGATGTGTGGTGTGTCTGCATTCCAGCTGATCACACAGACCTGGAAGGTCTTTGGATGTAATTCCATCCCAGAAAAGCCATGTTGCTGGATTAAAATCCCTCTACAGGGTTTTATTTAGCCCAGGCTGGCCTCAAACTCAGTATATACCTTGGGCTTGACAACCTTGAGCTTCTGACATCCTGCACTCAACTCCGAAGTGCTAGGGTTGCAGGTACTAATACCATGCCAGTTCACACTGTGCTGAGGACTAAACCCTGGGCCTGTTGCCTCTTAGGTGACCATCTCTTAACTGAGCCACACCACCCATCCCCCCATACTTCAGGTCTTTTGAGATGTGTATGTAGGACTTGGATTCCTGGATCATGTGGTACCTTCGCAAAGAACTTCTGAGGAAAAGGCCAACTGCTGTTCACTTACGCGCCATTTTCTATCATACCCACAATGCACTGGGACTTAGATGCCTATATTCTCCGCAGCTCTTGCCACTTCCTACTGTCTTACTATAGTCATTCTGTCAGGTAGAATGTTGCTAGCTCCATGCTCTTTCTCCCAGCCATTCATAAAGGCACACTGGTCCATCCTACTGCCTCCCTTGTCTTCTCCCCACTGCACCGTCCTCTTCCCCCTCCCCGCTACTGCACCGGGGAGCCATCCTTTCCCCCTCCCCCAGCCACCCCTTCCCCCTCCCCCACTGCACCCAAGAGCCCTTCCTCCCTGTAGCTCCTGAGCAGGTATGATCTTGTCTCTCCACCCCTTCCATCCTCCACTAACAGGTGGTCTCCTCCTTCCTAAAGCTAGGTCGTGGCCTGTGAGGCTTGGGGGTGGCAGAGTTCATATCTAAAGTTTTCTTAGATGGGAAGAGACACCAAATGCTACTTATGGTGTCTGCTCATAAGAAGTGGCTTAGAGAGATGGCTCAGCAATTAAGAGTTCTGGCTGTTCTTCCAGAGGACCTGGGTTCAATTCTCAGCACCCACACGGCAGATTACCACCATCTATAATTCCAGTTACAGAGAATCTGATACTCTCTAACTTCTGTGAGTACTAGGGCCCTGGCATGCCTGTGGTGCACAGCCATATATGCAGACAAAATGCCCAAACACATAAAATAAATAAGTAAATAAACACTGGTTTCTTTAGAGGTGGTTTAAGGGGAACAAGAAAGAGTTATCATCAAAATATTGATAAGCAAAAGGACAGCAGACACCTCCATAAAACCCCCCTGCTTGGGGAATTTCCCCTCCCACCACATCTATTCCATCAGCGTCCCATTCTGCCTCACTTGAAGGATTATCCTAAGGTGTGAGTTGCACACTTTCTTGTTATACTAGCCCTTCCCTATACACTGGGAACTTAGTACCTAGCACAGAACGCAACTCACCGCATGGCCGTAGTAATCAGAATTCATTGCTAATTATCCGTTCTTTGTGAGAGGAGAACTCTCTGTGTCTGAGTGTGGGTGTCTGTATGTTTTCCTAGATTATAGATTTGTCTAAACATTCCTGGTAATTTAAGATGTCAAATCTGAAGTTTCTTTCTTGGCTTTGAGTTCTTGAACACAGGCCAGGGCTGTTTTCAGATGCCACAATATTCCTCCTTTTGTCAAAGAGTTTCCTGAAGAATAAACCAGAGGTCTGTATAAGCCACACCGTTCATTTACATGGTTGAGTGATGTGGGCCTTTAGAAACGTCATTATGGTATGCCTCAGTCCCATGGTATCCCAGAGGGTACCCTGGCCAGTCTGACTCAGTGTAACTCAAAGTTACTGTGACCACCCTTCTGCAAAGAAGAGACAACAATCTTTTGGTGGCTGCGTCTTAGCAAGATGGGAGCAGCGTTCATTTTCATCTTGAGATTGCCATTTTTTAAACACATGTGTTCACACATGTGCATAGGCAAATGTGCATATGTATGCAGGTATCACACACGCAGGTGTCATCCTCAGGAAAGCCTACTCATTTTCTTTGAGACAGAGTCTCTTGTTGGACTGGAGCTCACTAATCAGGCTCAAACCTGCTGGCCAGCAAGCCCCAGGGTTTACCTGTCTTCACATCCCAAGTGCTGAGATTACAAGTGTGTGTGCCTCATGTTCCATTTTACATGGGTCCTGGGGATTGAACTCAGGTCCTCGCGCTTGCAAGGCAAGCGCTTTACGGACCGAGCTAACTTTGTTTTGCCTTCTTTGAGTAGCTCTGGAAATGGGGCACACTGGGGAGTGTGGACTGCTCACTTTGCTAGCTGCCCACTCCTAGTTTTGATTCCAGCTGTGGAAGAGGCTTGTACACATGGGGCGGCTTCTTCTGGAACCAGCTACTGTAAGCCACACAGCCTGCTGGGCCAGAGTTCCCCATGTGGGCTAGTTCTGTAAGCTCATTGAGGACAGGGCACCATACTGGCACAGCTGCCCCCTTGCAGGGCTGGGGTGGGGCTGTTGCTTACCAGCCTGCCTCTGTGCAGCCTCGAGCATTTGCAACCAACCAGGGACCAGGAGGGATTAGCAGCTTTTAGGCTGCACAAACACCTAAGGTGTTAAAATGAGGATCCCAGGCACCAGCCCACGCTGGTGGCTTGGGAAGATGAAGGCTGTGATGTTGACACAGGTGTGTGCTATTAATGAGTATCCTGCTTGGGGAGGAATTAGTGAAAATGTTAATATTTCCAGGATTATTGTTAATGAGGGATAAAAAAAATGTATCTTTTCATCTTCGAAACCATATGGCTTCCTGCTTGATGTGATTTTCTCTCAAAAATAATTTTTAAACTTGTTATTTTTTTTTTATTTAGTTTTCTAAGGACAACACTGTTTTCTTGCAGAACTCATTATTAGGTATACTGTGCAGGGAAATTAGAACAGTATTTACTTCCTAGAACAGCTTGTCACCAAACATCAACAGAAAGAGCTATTTTCAGCCTGTTTCTTTTTATTATTCAGGCATTCATTCATACATTCTTCTGAAAAGAAAGAATGGCCACCGGTCTTGATCACCCTGCTCAAGTGGAGGAGGAGCAAAGTGCAGAGGCCCCTCTGCAGGGCCAGAGGGGCTGTGTTTGGTACACGGTCTTATTCGTCCATTCTTGCCTTCTTGTTTTGAGACAGGGTCTCTCTCGTTTCTACTCCTTTGCCGCACACTTCTGGCTGGCCCACAGGCTTCCAGATCACTCTCCGGTCTTTGATTTCTATCTCATAGTAGGAGTGCTGGATTTACAGACAGGTGTTTTTTACATGGATTCTGGGAATCTGGACTCAAGTGCTTAGTAGGCTTGCAAGGACAAGCACTTTACCTAGTGATCCATCTCCCCAGATTTTTTTTTTATTTACATTTCAAATGTTATCCTCTTTCCTGGTTTCCCTCCCAGAAACACCCTATCGAGTCCTCCCTTCCCCTCCCCAGCTCTCTTAAGACATAGTCTCAGACTGTAGCCCAGGCTGCCCATGAACTCATGGAGATCTGCCAGCCCCAGCCTCTTGGGTACTGCTATACAGGCATGTGTTGCCATTCTTGGTTGGCCTCCCTTCAAGTGTGGTGTGAGGTAGCTGGCTGCATGGAAGAGACTTTCAAGGAGTACTTCTGCCATGATTGTTTCTTGGTCTCTCTGTAGCCCGCAGAGCTCCTCAGCCTGCAGTAAGTCTTAGCAGTGTTGACTAAACTATGTTGGACCAAGTGGCAAAAAACAATGTCCTTGTTCCTTTTCTATGGCTGTGGTAAGATGCCCTGACAGCAGGATTTATTATGGGAGAAGGGATTTATTCTGACTCGAATTTTGGGATTCCAGCCCATCATGATGATGTCAGCAGCAGAAGTCTGAAGCTATAGTCACATTGCACCATCTAGAAATGGGCTGCAGAGATGGCACAGTGGTTAAGAACACTGGCTGTTCTTCTAGAGGATCCAGGTTCAATTCTCAGTACCCACATAGCATTTCACAACCAGGAAATGTGACGCCCTCTTCTGGTCCCCGTGGGCACGATACACATGTGTGTGCACAGACATACATGTAGGCAAAAGACTCAGACACATGAAAAAATATATAACTTTAAAAAAATGTAAAGAGAGATATGTGAGTACTTGTGGTTAGCTCACTCTGTTTCTACAGCCCCGGTTCTTAGCCTAGAGAATAGTGCTGCCCACAGTGGGCCAGACTTCCCACTCTGGTAACCTAGTTAAGCTATTTCCTATAGGCACCTGGGAATTTCTAGGTGTTATCAAGTTGACAGTTGGGATTAACCATTACACAGAGATAAGCTCAGAGTGCTGTCGAGACACAGAGGTGGGCGTGACTTTCTGGGGGCGTCTGGGCCATCTTCTTGGGAGCTGCCTTTAAATGATGACAGAGGAGTTAAGGGTGGGTTCCCAGGAAAGGGAACTTGTAGGTCCCATGGGAATTAAGACAGGACAAGGCTGAGTATGGAGGCACTTGTCAGCATAGGACTTCTAACTTACAACCTGCTGGCAGGCAGTGAAAATGATAGACCCGTCAAGCTGGCTCTTCATCCTCTAGCCTGGTTGGGTGCTGCTTTGTCATTGCTGGGCAACATGAGGAAGAAAGGGTTTGTTTGGGCTCACTGGCTGCGGGGACCATCCGTTATGTAGGAGAGCATGGCGAGGTGACCTGGGAAGCAGAGAGAGGTAGAGGCTAGTGTTTACTGGCTTTTCCCCTTTTTACTCAGTCCCTGATCCCAGCCCGTGGAATGAGTGCCGATCCACCTCCATTAACCTATCGGAAAATTCTGTCATGGAAGATATGTCTAGAGGTTGTTTCAAGGTGACTTTGGAACCTGTCAAATCAACAGACTGTAGTAATGGCTGGTCTGAGTGGCATTCCCAGGGCATTCCTGTCTCCTGGCCCTCTTTTGCCATATAGCCACAACACTGGGGGTCTGGGGATGCTGCTAGGGGGTAGAGCATCTCTGATATGCAGGAGGCCCTGGGTTCCAGCACCTCAGCACTTGGTGCTCTGGGAAAGCTAAATGAGCCAGCGCCACCGTGATGGCACCAGGAGTGCAGACCCCTCGGCTTTAATGAGCTCACTGTGTTGAGCCGGTTCTACTGTTTGCAGCTCTCAGGTGACTTAGGATCTCTGCATATTGCACACTTAGCTTCCTACATCTGCAGTTAATTTGTTAAGAGACCTTAATTAGAAACTTCAAACAGTTTGAATGTCAATCACCAAGGCAGTGAAGTTCTCCGGTCCAGCGTTCTGCCGGTGTTGGTCATCGGGATATAATCCCAGGTGGACATAATTCAAGACAGATGACATTCCTGGGTTGCAGTTACAAAGGGCTTCTATATGTGGGAACTAATAAGCTGGCCCCTGTCATCGCTCAGCTAGAAGGATCATCCAGTTAGGTTTGTGACTTTCTGTTCATACTCTGTTCATGATTCCATGGTTGGGCCAGTGCTTCCGAATAGCAAAGGACCGTCAGAGCTGTGCATAAAATGCATGGAGGACACAGTAAGAGCAATAAGATTCTTTTTTAACACTGTGCTTTTCGGAGAGAAAATAATCATGGGCTGGGAGTGTGGTTCAGTGATGGACCATGGGGCCTAAAATGCTCAGAGTCCCTGGGCTGCCACCACCAAAACCTGACCGATTTTATGTTTCTTTTAAAATCATAGGCTCAAAGGCACTAACAAATTTGTAACTCACAAATGTTGGCTTCTTGCCACTTTTTCTCTTTCTCTATTCTTTGGTCTCTTTTAAAAAAATATGTGAGCGAAAGGGTTAAATATGGCAAGAAATCTTGTTTTAACAGAAAGTAAAACCCAAGGCAGGCAGAATGAATTAACCCCCCCCTTTCTCTGCAGGTCAGTTAGTGGGTGTTACATCCTTAGTCGTTTGTGCTACAAAGTAAATAATTTTTGGCAGCTGGGGTACTTTTCAGCACTTCTACGTTTATGACTAATGATATCAGAAGATCTGTGGTCATAAAAAAGAAAAAAACGCGTGAGTTTTAAGTTGTGTTTTGTTGTGCTTTGAAAGCTTAAGAATATACATATTAAGAAATGTGCATATATAAGTCATTTATGTGGAATCTTGTTTTATTTGAATTTGAAATGTTTTTAAATTTTAAAAATAGTTCAAGTCTCTCATACTGAACTGTGGAGTTTTGTTTGTTTGTGTTTGTTTGGGTTTCGTTCTTTTTGTTGAGTCAGGGTTTCTCTGAGTAGCCCTGACTGTCCTAGAACTTACTATGTAGACCAGGCTGGGCTTACACTCAGAGATCTGCCTACCTTTGCCTCACCAGTGCTGGAATTACAGGCGTGCACCAACATGTCTGGCCCCTATTTATTTATGTATATATGTGTGTATATGTATGTATATATATATATACATACATATTTGGCATTTAAAAGTTAATTTGTATTTTTAAAAGATATCGAGAAAATGATTTTTTGTTTTTGTTTTTGTTTTTTGTTTTGGTTTTTTGTTTTTTGTTTTTGGTTTTTGGTTTTTTCGAGACAGGGTTTCTCTGTGTGTAACCCTGGCTGTCCTGGAACTCACTCTGAACCCAGGCTGTCCTTGAACTCAGAAATCCGCCTGCCTCTGCCTCCCAAGTGCTAGGTTGTCATTTCTTAGACATAAAGATGTTAGACATAGAAATAAAGATGCCACCTTAAAAGTGTGTGTGTGTGTGTGTGTGTGTGTGTGTGTGAGTGTGTGTGTGTGAGAGAGAGAGCAGTACAGTGTATATGTGCATGCCACCATACATGTGTGGAGGTCAGAGGACAAGCTCACACCCGTTACCTTCCTTCTACTGTGGATTCCCGTGGATTCAGGTGGTCAGGCCTGTAGGCACCTTTACTGGCTGATGCCGCCATACGCGTGTGGAGGTCAGAGGACAAGCTCACACCCCTTATCTTCCTTCTACTGTGGATTCCCGTGGATTCAGGTGGTCGGGCCTATAGGCACCTTTACTGGCCGAGCTTCTCGCTGGTCTGTCAGCTGCTTTTGAAAGTTGAAAATTTATTTTTACTTTGTATGATTTTTAGGTTTCCTTTCTCCAAACAAAGTATGTTGGTAAATGGTCTCTGGGCAGAAACAGCTCTCAGCAAATAATCAAACATACCACGACTCGCGATTTCGTGCACTTTTCGGGTAGCCAGCTCTGTTTTAAAGGCTTCTAGGAGGTGTTTTCTTTTGAAAGCAGCTCGTTGGTGCTGTTTGGTATGCTGTGTGTTGTTAAAGCTTCATATAAATGTATACATATTAAAACACAAGGTTTACAGATCCACTGGGGCCTTTTCTCTTGTGCGGCTCCCATGATCACCCCTGTGAGTTACGGCAATGCTTGAGCTGTGAGCATGGGTACAAAGCTGCTTTATATGGTCAGAATGTGCAGTTTAATGCTTTCTTCTAATTACTTGTCGAAACGCAAGAGCAGCTGATGTCTACCCCTCTATATTGTTTAAGCGGGAATGCAAAGGTCCGGTGGCTTTTACAGCCATAGATTAGGAAACGAATTCAAATCCCCCTCTCTCTAGAGAGAACTTGGTGGCTTATTCCTAGTCTCCCTAAGTCATGGACTAGATCCCTGTTCTTATTAGCCAGCAGCCCAGGGAGACAGTGTATTTGAAATGCCAAGTGGAAAAGTTCCTCCTACTTGGGGAAGGGAGAGACCAGGAGTGAGAAGACACATGTGTCCTCATTCTTTCCCTGGTGGCCTGTCACTTGTGAAGTTGATGCGGAATGGCAATAAAATCCCGGGAGCTCATTTTATGTGAAGCCATTAGCAGCCTGGGAAGTGAGGGCTAGCTGCCTCTCATACTTTAAGACACTGGACGTCCTTCTTTATAGGCCTAGAGGGCCAGCAGGAAAGCAAAACAGGCTTATGAACTTGAGCACTGGGCCCTGGTCGGCAATCATTTTGTAACGGAGTCTCCGAGACTTAGGTTATCGGATTCACAAATGTACCTTTAAGTGTGGTGGGCATGGTGCCATTATTTACTACGTGTTGTGACAATGTGATTTCTGTTTCCGACTCCGGATGGGGAGACGACGGGTGTTGACCAACTGAAAAACTAAGTAAAAGTGTGACTGTTTTTGTTAGTTGAAGAAAAAGTCAACGATCACTTGGTTTTAAATGTCACAGCTAATGAGGTTTTTAATGTGAAAACAGCAGAACAGCAGCTAGAGCTCCTCAGCGGCTGTGTGGGAACAGGAGGCTGGATTCTGAGCCTGGGGCAAGTGTGGCAGGCAGAGAGGCCTCAGTTCTAGAGGAGTGGGAAGCATTTCCATTCGTGTGGTGGAACACTCCCTGAAATGGGGTCAGGATACAGGTTATGGGCTACCTGTAGGGCTGGCAAATGGTCCTAACAGTGGCTAACCCAATTCCAAATTTTTAAATCTAAGGGTGGGTCTTATTTTTTTCTAATTAAAAAGAATTTAAATTACATTTATCGTGTGTGTGTGTGTGTGTG
>NW_022196915.1:107175106-107185503 GCF_008632895.1 Mastomys coucha
AAAAAAAAAAAAAAGAAAAAAAAAAAGAAAAAAGAAACACACTATGTGATGGGCCAAGGATAGCATTAATCTTCTGCCTTCACTTCTCAGATGTTTTTACAGGAGTGTGCTGGGCTTACATGGTCTGGGAATCAAACCTGTGGCTTTATGCATACTAGGCAAGCACTCTACCAAACAAGCTAATCCCTAGCCCCGAGGTCAGTACTATGTGGTTGCGACCACATGCCTGTGGGCTCCTGGCTCCTCTGGTACAGGTCTGGTGCAGTTTTAAGCCCCGTTCCTTGTGGGGAACTTGCTTTCCATTGTAATGTTGTGATTCTCCCTTAGGTCTCAGGATGTTGGAGCACCTGACTTAGAGGGGGCATTTGCTGTCTGAGGGTGGCTCCCTCTGACTCTTGTTTAGAGTTACCAGATTCACATTTCTCTCCAGCTGTTCTGTCAGAAAGGTCACACGCAAGCTCAGCTCAGGGGCAAGATGATACCTTGTGCCCTGTGAATATGCTTCTCTCAAGCAGATGCACATTTGAATGCTGGGAGCAAATCCTCCCTCTCTGCCTCAGGAGCAGCTTGGGATGTTACTGAATTTCCAGTGAAGCAGTGTTCTTTTGGAGGGGTTTGTCCTGGTAAAGAGGAGAATGATTGGCCTGAAGGCTGCTAGCCTATAGAAGGCAGAGGGAAGATCACTAAGACAAGGCCAGCCAGGCTACTGGCTTGAGCTGCATGGTGAACCCAGCTTGAAATAACAACAACAACAACAACAACAACAGCAACAAACAACAACAGGACCAGTGACATAACTCAGTGGATAAAGGTGCTTGCCATACAAACCTGGTGAGCTGAGTTCGATACCCTTAACCTACATAAAGCCCGAGGAGACCCACACATGGCCCTCACATATATCAACACACAGAAAACAGCAAACTCAAAGAAAACCAAGTAAGGATACTCCTAATAGTAAAAGGAACAAAACTTAAAATCTACTTAAAGCCATTACAGTCCCCCCCCCCTTTATTTCCTCATGTAGTACAGACAACAAGACATTTGCGAGAGTTCTCGTCGAGGGATGTCTTGGGGCGGCTGCCTAGTATCCTCTCTGAAGACCAGGACTGGCACCAGGCTAGCAGGAGCCCAGAGGGCTCAGAGAAGCGCTAAAAGTGGAAAGGCTGCGGCAGGGAGTGCCGGCCAGGGTGAACTTAGCTGGCTTCTCAGGTTTTCACTAAGGTAGTTCTGAAGAGAGCAGCGTTTGAAGGAATCTTACCTAGTTCAAAGCCATTATTTTTGGCCTCTCTTTCTCTTCTCTTCTTTTTTTCTCTCCCCTTTCCCCTGTGACCTCCCGTTCCAGCTGCGTCCTCCTGTCCCCAGTTGCTCTGTACTGTTCTCCTTGACCCTGTCTCTGCCTTGGAAGACTCCACTCTGAGGTCTTTCGATATGCCAAGCACCACGCTTTACATGCATCGATGGCCTTGTGAGAAGAGTGTTCCTTTGCCTGCTTTACAGATAAATGAAGTGAGAGTCTAGTCTAAGCTTCCAGACTAAGGGAGGGGCAGGAGCTGAGCCAGCTCCTGTGTCTGTGTCCTGTTCGAAAAGCCGCAAGCATTCCGTCTGTTAATTTGGGCACCTTTGGAAAGGAGAGTTCTTTTATTGCTTTCAGAAAGGATATGCTTTTCTCTAAAAATTAATTCATTTTTACTGTATGGGTAAGTGTTTTACCTGAGGATATGTAAGTGCACCACGCGAGTGAGATATTCACAGAGACTAGAAGAGAACATTGGGTCCCCTGGAACTGGAGTTACAAATGGCTGTGAGCCGAAATGTGGGTACTAGGAACTGAAACCTGGGTCCTCTGCAAAAGCAATAGCAAGCACCATTCTACAGCCACTAAAGAGAATACTTTTATAAAATACCAATAAGGCAAGATAGTTTTTAAAAAATTAAAATGTATTTATTTATTAATTTTACATCTCAATATCAGCCCCCTCCTCCCAATACCCCCTCGCACAGATCCCCCACACCCCCCTCCTCTGAGAAAGGGGAGCCCCCTCTGGCTATCACCCTACCTCACAACCCCCTCTCCCACTGAGGCCAGATAAGGTTGTCCAGTTTGGGTAACAGGATCCACAGGCAAGCAGCAGATTCAGGGACAGCCCCGACTCCAGTTGCTGGGGGATCCACATAAAGACGAAGCTGCTCATCTGCTAAGTGCGTGGGGGTGGGGGTGGGGGGCTAGATCTAGCCTGTGCTTGCTCTTTGGTTGGTGGTTCAGTCTCTGGGAGCTCCCAAGGGTCCAGGTTAGTTGACTCTGTTGTATTAGACAGGATTTTTTTTTTTATTAGACAGGATTTTTAAGGAAACTCATTAAACTCTGATGTTTTCATACCACAGTAAGGATCCAGATATTAAGAAAAATTATGTAGTTCCTATTAGTGGTAAGTTGATTGTACCCCTTGTATAGATAATTTTAGTAAAATCTGCCTTAAAATATGTTTATTACATTTGTTTGTTTGTTTAGGGGAGGTCTGCAGATGCATGGTGCATTGTGTGTAGGTCAGAGGACAAATTGTGGGAGTTGATTCTCTTTCAATTATCCTGGGGGATGGGACTTAAGTTGGCAGATGCAACAGCAAACACCTTCACCTGCTGGCTGGTCTTCCTGGCCCTAAAATATCTTTTGATTCTAGTTGTTATAAAGCATTGCTAGATACTGAATTATGTGGCTTCTAGAGAACCTGGTGTAAAACAAGCTGCTAAAAGCTGAAAGAGCTAAGCAATGGTCTCAGGTGCTGCCTAACACAAGGCAGAAAGTTCGGTGTCCATATTCAGATGTTAAGTCTGTGTTAGAGCAAAAATGCCATTCGGGGGGAGTACAAACCCTGGAGTATGCACAATATCCAGTTCCTGTAAAAAAAAAAAAAATCAACAAGATGAAGAAGGAAGAAAGGAAGACTGTTCCTCAGATCCAAACGCAAGAGGATCTGGATACTGTAGTTAACAGGCAATGATTTTAAAGCATCTATCATAATAGGAGTTAATAGAGAAAATTCGTACCGTGAATGATCAGCTCAGGAAAAGATGTCAGCTTAGAAACAGAAACTTGAAAAAGAGCTGAATTCGTAATGGCTGCCCAGCATTGTGGAGGAGAGGATGGGGAGTGGCTGACTAACCAGTACAAAGTTCCCAGCGGTCCAGTTCAGGAGAGTCAGGTTAGCAGACATGAATCAGCAGCAGTGGCACTACCTAGCAAAGACAGCCAGGCCTCAGCCTCAGCATGAGTCAGCAGGAGGGACCAGGGCCAACAGGAATCCAGGAAAAGTTCTTGCCTGTGTCTCTCTCAGCAAAGATCAGTGAAGATGTGAGGCCAACAAGTGTTGCACAGCTAGCTCTAAAAGCAAGCCTAGCTCAGCCTTCGTCATTGTCGGTCGACTTTTATTTATATTCCCTCCAAACATCACGTGTCCTCCAGGGGTCTTGTTTTAGCATGCATATCTTAGCTGTCATCATTCTGTCAGTTAGCCCGAGTCTGAGGAAGCGGCAAGAAACTGCAGCACACCCCCAGAAGTTTTTTGGTGCATTTCTATGGAGTCCAGACAAATGTAGCTAAACTACACAATGTACAGTGGACTAATACATGCATGTCATTAGCAAAGAATTCATTACGTGTTCTTTCATATGCTTGCTTTAGCAGAACATCCTTTCTCCTGTGTCTGGTTCAGCTAAACATTCCTTCACGTGTTTACCCCAGCAAAACACCATCCGAGAGACTTTCCAAAGAACTCTTACGTTTCCACTTCAAAAACCAGTAATCGCAGGCTGGTGGGATGGCTCAGCAGATAAAGGTGATTGCCATTAGTCCCGAAGACCTGAGATCCATCCCTAGAATCCATGGGGTAGAAGGAAAGAAGAGATTTCTGAATGTTAGCTTCTGATTTCCACGTGTGCGCTGTGCCACACATACCTGTACTGTTTGTGCATGCACACTTACCTGTACTATTTGTGCATGCACACATACCTGTACTGTTTGTGCATGCATACAAACACATAACAAATAAACAAATGTGACAAAAATTAAACAGCAGACTGAGAAATGGCTCAGTGGTTAAGAGCACTGGATGCTCTTCCAGAGGACCCAGGTTCAATTCCCAGCACCCACATGGCAGCTCACACCTGTCTGTAGCTCCAGTTCCAGGAGATCCAGAGGAAGAGGGGGTGAGATGGGGGTGTCAATGGCATTGCTGGACTCTCACCACTCATACATCTGTGGATTGAATGCCAGGATAGAGTGCAAAGCCAGAGCCCGGACTCGTTGTTAACATTTTGTGCTACAGGGCTTCCTGTACAGTCTTCTTAGGGGCTTAGTGCTTGAGCTTAGGAGACTTCTTTCGGGGTTTCCCACCATCCCTGGAGCCATTCCAGTTGTCCCTTTTTCCAGAGCTTTCTCTACGGAGAAAGTGCAGATGCTCCAGAGTCTGAAAAGCTTTGGTCTCTCCATTCTCTTGCATCTCTGGAAGTCACCAGAAGTAAGGGCTGTTTCACATGACCAGTGGTTCATGCCATTGCTCTGTGCTGAAGTCTACCCTCTGACTGGAGTGATTTCTACACGTTCTGAATAGCCAGCATCTCTACCTGAGTGTAACTTCAATTCTCTGTCTTTGGTAACCACACTGTATAATTACTTGTTTCCTCATGTTTCCTGTCAACTCCTCCATTTTTAACACAGTAGAAATGGAGAGAGAAATTACTTAGAAGCCTGAACAAAGGAGAATGTATGTTTCTGACGCTTTGTATGAGATGGTATCACTTTTGCATTTTTGTTTGTGATTATGATTTTGACAGTAAGTCTATGACATTGCAGGGGCCAGGGTGGCTATAGCCACCATGTGCCTACCTGTGCCCTTCAGGGCAGATCGTATGAGGCATGTGTGTTTCACACTGAGGTTCTCTGAGGAGGTATGGGACAGTAATAAGCAAATAGAAATGTGAGGTGCCTTTTTACCTGCAATCAAGAAATCCCCCGGTGTGAACAGGATCTTCTTTCATGGACACACTGGTTCAGTGGCATTGTGGGGCTCATGGGGCTTTTGTGGACGATCCTGAGATCCTGAGGGCCCACCTGCCTGCTGTCACTGGAGGGGGTATTTGTTTTTAAGACAGTCTCACTCCGGCTAGCCTGGAAATCACTATGTAGTCAAGGCCTGCCTCCTCCTCTTGAAATTAAAGAAGTGGGATTGAAGCCATACAAGCCCATGCCTGGCCAATGAAGCAACTTATTTATTTTTCTATTTATAGACTTGTTTTTATTTTATGTGCTACTGAGTTAAGTCACCACATGGGTGCTGGGAACTGAACCTGAGTCCTCCTGAGAGCAGCAAGTGCTCCTATTCACTCAGTCATCTCCCCAGCTCTGGACTGCCTTCTTGAGAAATGCTGTAGATCCTGATCAAAGCCAAACACAAAACCTTAGCTTGAGTCTTAGTTAACCAAACGGCAGATGGGACCCAAGCTCACGGACAATGGCAGCGTGTGTCAGCCAAGATCTACTCTTCATAATCTGAGTGTGTTGGCATACACCTGTGATGTTAGTTCTCTCAGGCTGGAGCAGGTGGATTGCCATGAGTTTGAGGCCATCCTTAGCTAACGAGTGAAATTCTATTTAAAAAACCAACCGATTTATTGATTCTGGTCTAGGGGTAACTGAGTGGGGATGTATGTGAGGCCCTGAGTTCATTTACACACAGACATACACACACAGACACACACACACACAGACAGACACATTCAGACACACACACAGATACACACATACACAAGCCATAAACACACATACACACACATAACACATGCACACAGACACACACAGAAACACACACACGTAAACACAGACACACACATACACATGCACACAGACACACTCAGACACGCATACAGAGTCACATGCATAGACAGACACACATACAAACACACATACACACACCCCACACACCACGTGAATGAATTAGATAGATTTACTACTCTAAAAAGACACCTTGGAGGAGGCAGTCTATGTCTCAATTGAGTCCACGTCTTGTGAGGTCTATCCTTATTACACTACAGCTCCTAAACACAAAATCATGGAGGAGGAAGGCACCCAGTGTCTGCTTTCCCCAAGGATTGTAAAAAGGAAACGTGGGAAGGGGAGTCTGCCGATTCTCTAGGGGCCAATTAAACAGATTCTGAGGAAGAAAGCAGAGAAGGTTCAGCAGAGTTAAGATGAGGGGGAAAAGTAATTTTGGGGATAACAGCCGTCAATTATTTTCCGGCTCGAGTGTTTTTTTTTTGCAGGGCAGAGGGCAAGAAGCGTCGTACATCCTCCAAAGCGAGACACATTTCATCGTGGAGACATTAGAAGCAAATTTGGCGCCCAAGACAGGTGCCAGATTTTAATTACAGTTGGCATTTCTGAGCATGCTTTTGGCAGAGGTGGCCATCCTGTTGGAAAAGCCATAGATTTTGACACTAGCAGTATGGGTGCCCAGTTGAGAATGGTTGCAAATAATTTCTCTCCAGTTTCCATTCTGTTGGTTGTGAGCAAAACTTCAATGGTTTGTGTTTAAACCAGGCATTCTCTATTCAAAGAAAAAACTTGTCGGTTGGAATTGTGTTGGGAATTTGGTGTGCTGGATCTTGGGGTAATAATTTCTACTTTAGAGCCAAAAAAGAAAAAAAAACCCACACATACACACACACACACACACACAAAAACCCCACCACACCAGTTAAAACAATAAAATAGGACATTTCATTACAAGAAATGAAGTTGGCATGCATCGGGGTTTCTGTTAAGTTCCAGGTCACAGACAAATAAAGAAAAGTATGTTATGGGGAAAAATCCTTTTTAAAAATAATTAGGGAGCTGTCTGTTTTGTTCACCAGATGGAAAATCCATGGTTGTGGGTGGTCTGTGTGAAAGAGGGCACCTCACGATTGGCAGGACTATGCCTTTAGCTCTGTAGTCCTGAGACAAAAATCCCAGCCCCACTCACTGTTCCCAAGGCTTCAGTGCACGGTAGGTCTGCATGGCTCAGCTTCCCTGGCTTCTACCTGTTTTCTAAGATGGGCAGGTAGGTAGGTGGCATCTCTGCCGAGCAGCACAGTTGATGGTCTGTTGTTCTTTGGATTCTGAAGCAGCATTCTTGTCTAGGCCTGGTATCTGAGATGATTTTTGTCACACACTCATTATGCTGATAATCTGATTCGTGGAATTGCCTGTGTTTTTTGTTGAATGCTCCTATGTATTACAGATGTCTCAGTGAAGATAGCATGGCCAGAGTGTGGACAACTGAGAATATTCAAAAAGTTGGGTGTGATGGCTCACATTAGTTTGGGAGGCCACTGTGACCTTGAGGCCAGCCTAGGCTCTATGTGAGTGCTGAGCCAGCCAGGGCTGTATATAGCATGACCGTGTCTTAAAAGGGAGGCAGGTCTGCTGGAAAGATGGCTCAAAGGTTAAGAGTGTGTACTGCTTTTATAGAAGACCCAAGTTCAATTCCCAGCACTGGAATAAGTCAACTCACAACCCCCTGGCACATTCTCATTTGTGCAATTAAAAATAAAAATAGATCTTTAAACGAGGGTGGCTTGAAATATGGCTTACTTGTTGATGTGCTGTATGTAAGCATGAGAACCTGAGTTTGGTCCCAGAACCCCACGTGTGGTAGTGAATGGTTAGAATCCCAGTACTGGGGGGGTAGACACAGGCAGGTGGAGCCAGCCTAGCCCACTGGAGGTCAGTGAGAGAAGCTGTGTCACCGCTCCCGAGGTTTCCTGGCCTCTGCAGACAATGCGTAGCTGGTAAAGGCAATCACACCATTTCTGAAGCTTAGAATCGCACAGGCATTGTCGTCAGATTTACTCTCACTACTTTCTTCTATTAATAATAGAAAATGAGTCATGTAGCTTTCACTGGTAGCTTTTTAAAAATGAGCAGTTTTTACATATGCATGGAAGTAATGTGTTTTTTCCCTAGCTCAGTCTTTTATGTCATGTGGTTTAACATCTGCAGATTGGGCTTTGAAATGCTCTATGCTTGAACATAAGGACACAATTATGTTTATATGCATATTTCATTCATAAATCTTCCCAACCTCCACAATTAAGACTATTAATGGTTAGAGGAGAGTTACATTAGTAAAACCTGTCTAGGATGCCCAAGCACACATATTTTCAAGTTGAATGGGATATGGTGGCTTTTCTAGGACAGCAGTATAGTGTCTGGTTTGGATGGACATGATTCCCACTCAACTGGAGTACAGTGAATGATGTATCAGCTCTGTCCTTGCACAGACACTGTACAGTCTATCCTGCTTCTGGACACTAAACAGTGGGGTGTTTTTTTTTTCCCAAACTGTAATTTCACACACGCTTTCACTTGCGTTCCGTGATGCTCCATTTATAGCAGCCTTTGTGGTTGGTGCCAGATCATTTCAAGCTAAGACAATAATGCACGGAGATCAGTTTTAACTAAAATACTATTACACCAGCGTGATGGGCCAAGTGCAGCCTGTGAGGAACAGAAGCATCCTGAAAACCTGTGTCAGCAGGGTAGAAAAGCTAGCTGGCTCCCAGAGAGGAGGAAGTTTCTTTGGGAGATTTTAGGAATTTGCCACAGAAGGTGGGAGGGCAGGAATAATTTGAAACATTGTTTCTGAACATTATTCTTTATACAACAGAGAAGCAACAGAGGGCAACAGTAGCAGCCTCAGGTGTTAGTCTAGGGAGACTCTCCTTGCCCAGCAACATAGAAACTGTCATCACATTGGCATATCCTGGAGCAGTGAAATGGCTTAGTGGGTAAAGGTGCTCACTGCCAAGCCTGACAACCTGAGTTTGATCCCTAGAAGGAGAGAACCAGCTCCCACAAGTTGTACTCTGGACTCTACATATCATGTGTACACACACACACACACACACACACACACACACACACACACTCTCTCAGGAGAAAACCCTCCGTGACTGTGTATTGTCCTTCACATTTGGATCCCAGCTTGGTTTTCCAGACATTTCTCTATTCCATCCCATCTTCCTGACTCTGCCGCTGCATGAAGAGCCAGCCACCTCTAGGTTCTTCTCTCTCTTTGCTCTGTTTCTTCTGCCTCTTGAACCCCTCCCACTTTTGGTGTGTTGAGATCAGCTAACCCAGTATCCTTTTCTCTTTGAGAACTTAGCACTCTGGGGCTGGAGAGATGGCTCAGAGGTTAAGAACACTGACTGCTCTTCCAGAGGTCCTGAGTTCAATTTCCAGCAACTGCATGGTGGCTTACAGCCATCTGTAATGGGATCTGATGCCCTCTTCAGGTGCGTCTGAAGACAATGACAGAGTACTCACATATATAAAATAAATCTTTTTAAAAAATCTGAGAGAGAGAGAGAGAGAGAGAGAGAGAGAGAGAGAGAGAGAGAGAGAATGAGAACCTAGCACTCACCCACACTCACATTGACTGACAGCTGCTAACGCAGAACCTATATTCTGCTTTGCTCGTGGGTCATCCTTTGAAGGTGTCTTTCGAGCTAGGTATGATGGAACATATCAGTAATTCCAGTCCTTAGAGGCAGAGACAAAGGATTGCCATAAGACTCAGGCTAGCCTGGGCAACATCATGAGACTCTGTCTCACACCAACCAAGCACAAAACCCCCACAACATTATACATATACTAACAAGTGATTAAAATGTTGTTAAACCTCTTAGAGACTGGGGTTACTTTTGAAAGTCTAGTACTTGCCCTGGTACAGAACATGTGACAAAAATGGAAAAATGTTTGTTTGTTGTTCAGTTTTTCAAGACAGGGTCTCTCTTGTAGCCCTGGCTATCCTGGAATGTACTCTTTAGACCAGGCTGGCCTTGAACTCACAGAGCCTTCCTCTTTGTACCGAATAAACCACAGATCTAGGCACATTGTAAATAATCCCAGCCGATTTAGAACTGTGTATGGATGCAGCCATTCCTCAAGAGGCAGAGTGGATTTTAGGGCATCAATAGCCACCTATCTCTGTGAGAGACTGGCCCTCCATATCTAGCTCCTGCCTGGCCTGGCTTGTGTAATTTTCTGAGCAGTCAGAGTAGGAGGAGAAATAACTCTACTAAAGTGCAGCGCTGTCTGGCAAGATTTGTGATCCCAGCCCTGCCAACAGCCACCATCCTTAGATGAGGAGGCTACGGAGTAGATGCTACAGTCGTTGAGTGGGAAAGGGTGCAACATAAGCATGGGTAGATGAGGTAGAAAAAGGGGTAGATGCAAGGGAATGAGGTAAAGAGGGGGTACAGAGCAGGCAGGGTGGATGAGGGGGAGAAAGGTGTGGGGTAGGGGTGGATGAGGGTCTTAGAGGGGTTCAGGGAAGGCAGAAGTGGATGAGGGGGAAGGA
>NW_022196915.1:107185574-107238742 GCF_008632895.1 Mastomys coucha
AGGGGTACAGAGCAGGCAGGGGTGGATAAAGTGGGAGAAGGGTGCAGGGCAGGCAGGGGTGGATGAGGGGGAGAGGGTTAGGAGCATCTTAGAAGTGCCACCTGTACCACACATCTTCTTTCATGTCCCTTCACACATGTGAATGAGACTGCTTTACAGGAACAGAAGGCTTGGGGTCCAGGACACAGGACTGCTCCTAAAACATGCTTCTCTTCCTAAATCAGTCCCATCCAAATGATGACTTCCTCTCAGTAAATCATCATAAGTAGAAGCATGGTGCTGGCCACCCATGAGACTGATTGGAAAATGGAAAGAGTTGCAGTCATGAACATGGATTCAGTAAATACAAATGGTTTACAGGACGAAGGTCTGCCAACTGGGCAACCCATACAATGGTAGTCCCTAAGTTGAAACTCCGAGGGACATTGTAATAATTGCAGTTGCATTAGTATGAGTTTTTGCACAATGACAAAGTAGCTAAGGGCCTCTGCCTTAGAGTATATCCCCACAAAACAACATATGACTATAATACTCCCAGGATGAATAGACCTTCACATGCTTGCAGCTGAGGGTGGCCCCGGGGATGGGACAGGACCTCGGCTGTTGAGAGAGAAAGGGTTTGTGTAAGGGAGTGGTGAGACAGATGACCAGGCTGTGAGGAGCCTCAGATTGTAGATCAGGGTTTTAGATACCACTAAAGGCAACTGGAAGTACCTGTAGGTGTTCCACAAGAGGGTGCTGGTGGCTGGGCAGTGGTAGCTCACGCCTTTTAATCCCAGCACTTGGGAGGTAGAGGCAAGCGGATTTCTGAGTTCTAGGCCAGCCTGGTCTACAAGAGTGAGTTCCAGAGAACTATACAGAGAAACCCTGTCTCAAAAACAAACAAACAAACAAACAAACAAACAAACCTAGAATGGGGTGCAGGTGTTCTGGAATGGAATGCAGGTGTTCTGGAATGGGATGTAGGTGTTCTAGAATGGGATGCAAGTGTTCTGGGATGGGATGCAGGTGTTCTAGAATGGGATGCAGGTGTTCTAGAATGGGATGCAGGTGTTCTAGAATGGGATGCAGCTGTTCTAGAATGGGATGCAGGTGTTCTAGAATGGGATGCAGGTGTTCTGGAATGGGATGCAGGTGTTCTGGAATGGGATGCAGGTGTTCTGGAATGGGATGCAGGTGTTCTGGTATGGGATACAGGTGTTCTAGAATGGGATGCGGGTGTTCTAGAATGGGATGCAGGTGTTCTAGGATGAGAGTGTCGTGATGGCTGTTGCACTCCCATGCCCTTATTTTCTATGGAACCGGAGATTGAACCTGAGACTTTTGATGCCATAAGGGCTGTACCTTTGAGTTAACAATCAGCCGGTGCACACCATTATATGAAGAGCAGGGATAAGCAGCTGCAAGCTAAGCAGCCTCTGTTCTGAGGCTAACACCTGGAATAAAGAGTGCTGTCTGAGAAAAATCAATGCAATAGAGCAGGGGACTATCAGAACACTGGGGCTTGGATCCCAGGTACCTGCTTGCTGTTAATTCCTAGGTAAGCATCTTGTTGAGTGCATATCCTTGAGGGTACTGGCACTTCTTTGCTGGTCCTGTTACAGTGAACTAAATAGTGGTGTTCCACCTTAAACATGTCCCCTTAGGGATGGAGAGATGGCTCAGCTATTAAGAAAACTTGCTATTCTTTCAGAGGACTCAGGTTCAGTTCCCAGCACTCCTATGGTGGCTCACAACTGTCTGTGACTCCAGTCGCAGGAGATCTGATGCCCTCTTCTGGTTTCCATGGGCACTGCATGCATGTTGTACACTGATGTTCACAAAGGCAGGACATCCATACACAGAGAAATACAAATGAAAGGAAAAACAAAATAAAGCAACCAAAAAGAGTGTTGGGAAGATAGTGGAGTGGGTGAAGGCTTATGTTCTACCCTGGTTTCATCCCCAGAATCCATGTTTAGAAAAAAGCCAGCTGAGTGGTACACCCACGTCATCCCAGACTGCGGAGGGAAGACTGGCTGATTCCTGGAGTTTGTTTACCAGCCACCCTAGTCTCCTTGGCAGGCTCCAGCCAATGACAGACCCTGTCTCCTGCATCTCTGAAAGGTGAATGGAGTGGGGCTGGAGAGATGGCTCAGCAGTTAAGAGCACTGACTGCTCTACCAGAGGTCCAGAGTTCAATTCCCAGCAACCACATAGTAGCTCACGACCATCTGTAATGGGATCTGATGCCCTCTTCTGGTGTGTCTGAAGACAGCTACAGTATACTCATAAATAAAATAAATAAATCTTAAAAAAAAAAAAAAGGTGAATGGCTCCTGAGGAATGATATCTCTGGTTGTTCTCTGGTCTTTGTATGCACATGCATACACACCCCTCCAAAGAAAAGCAGAAATAAATAAGCACTAGCCCAAAGAAAGAATAGAGCAAAGAGCCAGTGGACACCAAAGAAGAAAATGATCAAATAGCTTCTCATACAGTGTAGTTGAGCAACCAAACAAGCATTCATGATTTCAGTGACATACACATATTTTTTAAAGGTTTATTTATTTATTTTATGTATATGAGTATACTGTAGCTGTCTTCAGACACACACCAGAAGTGGGCATCAGATCCCATTACAGATGTTTATGAGCCACCATGTGGTTGCTGAGAATTGAACTCAGGGCCTCTGGAAGAGCAGTCAGTGCCCTTAACTACTGAGCCATCTTACCAGCCCCATGAACACATAGTGGAGTGTGTGTGTGTGTGTGTGTGTGTGTGTGTATAATCAACCTTCTCTACCTTGGGATCTCATCATGGCAAGGTATAGCTCTGTCACAGCTTTGCCTTCAAAGGCAGGTTCAAGCACAATGCACTAAACATATATGCTAGAAGCACCCAGTTTATTCATACTGAAAAACCAGGATATGTGTCTGGGGGCTGTGGTCAAAAGGTTCCCAAATATGATGAGTTAAAGAATGGCTTATTACCACCACTAAGACATTGTGGTGGTACAATCCAATGGGGGTCTGTCCCCTTTGCTCACAGTATAGCTCTGACATAAGTTGGGTGTTTAGGTTTCTCTATCATTTGGGGCAAAAGCCTGCTTAATCCTTCAGAGCCAGAGTCCTTCTATTCACACTAACCCCCATCTCCTCAGCCAGGCATTGTCTGGCTGCATCCAGATGCAGGCAACATTAGGAGGTACCTTACTTAGCAGAATACCTCTGAGTCTTCCCTGACTCTACTTTTGGGAACAGATAGTACTCTCAAAGTGTTTGTTCTCCAGACCTAAGAAGTAGCTGAGGAAAGCTTGGCTGTGCTGGTGTGTTGTACCCCAATGGGTCTGAGCTAGAAACTATGATAAGAAGGGACCCTAGTACTTAGAGCCTTCACCATCCCACCACCCCAGGGCCTGTCCAGCTCATCCCTTCTACCTTCGAAGTGTCTCTCCCACTGGGGTCTGGCTTTTCATAGTGGTGTAATTGTTCCTTTTGAAAGGCTCTAAAGTCATTGTGTCAAATGTATGTTATTGATTGGTATGTGTGGGGCATCAAGTGGACCTGAGTGGGCAGAGCAAACAACTCCTTCGCTACCAGGGATGAACCAGAAGGGAGGACATGCCACCATTTTAAAATTAAGTAGTATTTTAGGGCCCAGCTTGGTGGAACACATCTATAATCTCAACACTTTGGAGGCTGAGGCCAAAGATACTCAGGTTGCACGTAGCCTGAGTCACATAGCTGGACCACCCTTCAAAGGAAAAGAAATTAAATCCAGCCAAGGTCACATTAATGAGAAGCCACTCCTGGCTCCTGGTCCTCCTCCCTTCAGAAAGAAGCCTTCACCTGAGCTCTGCCACATGCCCCATTCCTTGAAAGCAGAGAAGTGTGGGTATTTAGAGCTGAGGCTCACTGACCCATGGGGTACCCTAGGCCTTGAATGACTCTTGGCATCGTCTTCCTTTCTGTCAGCCAATGAATCTGTGCTGAGCCTTGCTCTTTCTGGGTTGCCTGGGAGCCAACATTTAATGATGACACTATTCCGTTCCCACTGAGGCCAGCTTAGGGAATGGACATATGAATGAGGATTTGTGGGGCCATAGAACTAGATTCAGGCCCATGTCTTCTCCAGAAACAAAGGATAGTAGTCTGTTACAATTGCCCTCCTTCTCACTGGGTCTGTAATCCCATGGGAGTGGCTGGAGCAACAGTGTTGCATTTTGTTCCTGTCCTGACTCTTGCCTGTCCAGGTGTCTTTACCTGGAACTCATAAAAATGGAGACAGAACAGTGGCCTCTAGTGGCTGGCGGGGCCTCTGGGACCACCTGCTACCAGTGACAGCAGCCGGCTGCTGTTTGGGCCACTAAAAGGCCAAACTCAAAGCTGGTTGAGAGGTCCTATTATCCCAGGACAAGGCATGTTGGTAGGTTGATCTGCTGTGGAGCTTACATTACAGTCTAGGCAGGTGGAACAAGAGAAATGGCTAACTTGTCTAGCTGCAAGGAGGGCTTCATATCCCTGGAGTGTACAATAAAATATAGAGGAGACAAAGAGGTCTACATATGAGTGCCCAGAGAGGGAGCTTTTCCTCAGAAAAGTTAATCAGCTGACATCAGAAGGGCAGGTATGAATGGAGGGACTCCATTTTCATAGAGTCTGTCCTTCAGATATGGTGAAAGTAATTCCTTAGTAGAAATGGCTGCTTTATCCTTCTCTGTGGTGCTTGTAAGCAGCTTCAGTGTTGAGAATCTGATACTGCGTTGCTTTTTGGGCCATTTTGGGCCCCATCCCACTTCCTATCTTGCTTTCTGAAGCTCTTAAGGTTTTCTTTTCTTGACGTTCACTTTGTAACCAGGGCAACAAATGCTGCCATGAATGGACAGGAGGGTTGAGAATGCTGGAATCAGATCAGCTTGGGGAGATGGGTGCAGTAAGTCTACAGTGAGTGCGGTGACCAGACTGTAGTTCTGAATTGGCCACTAGATGGCACTCACACACTGGTGTTCAGACCAGTCCAGGCCACTTTCCACTTTGGCGCCTGTAAATGCTCCAAAGACTCTGACTGGGCAAAGCTTTGTATCCCTCCACTCTTGATGGTCTACAGATATCTAGACAGACAGATACATGCCTCTTTCTAACTCATTTCACCTGATACTGAGCGTTCTTAAGAACCTGGCAAAAATACCTGCAAAGGTCTTAAAACCCTGTCAGTTGCTTGAGGCATGCTTGAGCAAAGGCAGTGAGCCACAGCAGTGAGCCCATCTTTGCAGTAGAGAAACTTATCTGTTTCTCTTCTAGTCACTTCAAAGATATTCTCAGTGGAAAGACTAGGAAGTGAGGGCGAGGGAGGTATTAAAAGGATTAGCATGTCAGAAGGAGGTCTATCTAAAAAAAAAAAAAAACCGCTTCCATTCAGAACTACAGCTTGGTAAAATACAATGTCACCTACTAGAGATTAATATTATTTTATCAGGTCTATTTTTAGACAATTTCAAGCGAGCCAAGCATCCTCTGCATGTTCTTGTTGTGTATTGCTGGAGTAGGAGGAGAAAGAAAATCGTATGCTCTTCTTTCTACAAGTTGTGTGTACATCACAGGAAAACCCAATCTTAACTTGATAAATCTGTTCTGATGGAACAAGAAGGAAATAATGAATTTCTAACGTCACCTAAGATGGAATCGGCTCCTGCCCGGCTCAGTCCTCTCTGAGCTGAGTGGACATCTTGGGGAGGGGCTCTTGGAGCTCTCTCTCTCTCAGGCACTGGCATGCTTCATCTATGCCCCTCTTAGCTGAGATAACAGTGCTCTGAGCCCCACTGGTAAGGTTAACCTGGGTGCCGCAGGACAGCAGATGGGAATTCTGGTTTGCAGCCACTGCGGAAAAATAAAAACATGTTCCAGAGGGGAAGGGAGCTTGTATTTCTGCGTTTGAACCTTTGATCCGCATTCGCTTCTGAAGGGAGGGCTAACCCTTTTGGTGGAGACACATGGCTTGACATCTGTGAAAACACAGCTGTATGGAGCAAAGAAAAGTTGGGGAAAACACAATGGTTTTGCTGTGTCAGGGCCGTTAGTGCTCGAATTCTAGACAAATATTGTCTTTTGATAGCTCTTGCAGAAGGCCTTCTAGATCTTCCCAGGTAATTGCTTAGTAATGTTATTCTTTGAATTTCAGATTTTGAGCCACCTTTTAAGAAGTGAGACATAGGCTTTTCTATTCTCTCCTCTCTATAAAGACAGTAAAATAAATGGATTGTTGTGATAACCTAGCTGGCGGCCCGGAGGTGGGAAGAAATTAAACCCTTTGAAACAGATTATGGTAGACGTCGTGATTTGCTTTCGTTTATTTTTTAATGGAAATATTGGGCGTAGAGCTTTGTTCCTGGAGTTAAGGGCAAAGATGGGGCCTTCGAAGAGCTAGGCCCTTGGAAACTTGCTTTGTTTTGAGCAATTAAGGTTTGTCGCTGAGCTGAGCCGATTGAGGAGCCCTGCTTCCACTCGTCTGTAAATAGCAGTCTTAGCACTTCTCTCCATCCCTCTCCCCAGCCCCTCTGCCAAGAGAGGTGTTTAGCCAGGTCTCCCTTCATCCCCACATTTCCCCTTGCCTTCCTCTTGACCTTTCCCCTTTTCCTACGGTCGAATCTGTGACCTTCTAGCTCTTCCCTGTCCCTTGGTAGTGGGGTATCTCTGGACCTTCCCCGTCCTTCCGTACCACTGTGGCCACTGAGACTTCCTGGGATGAGGGTTTGAAGTGGAAGCCAAAGCCTGGACAGTAGCTGCCCCATCCCCCAACCCAATCTCACTTTCTAGTACCCACCACCTCAGCAGCGCCCATGGGTTCCAGAAATGAGATTACCGTGGGTTTCTTTAAGAGAGAGATACAAATACCCACCTTTGGGGACCATCCTGCTGCCAGAAGGACTGTGAACTAAAGAAGTCCTCCCAGACACCCCAAAACTTTCCCCTTTGAAGTCATGGTCCTGCCTTCCCCTTGCAGGAGAGGAAAGAAAAGCAGAGTGGATGCCAGGACCTCTGAAATGCTGACTTGGCCTTTTCCCTAGGCCTCTTTCTGGGGCTCATTCTCCGGCCTTTCAACTGTTCCTTTTGAAACTGCAGAGTTAGATGGCCAGGCCTTTCCACCGTGCCCCAGCCACCAGCCTCTGCTAAGGGCAGCAGAGGGAAGAGGCCCAGGGAAGGTAGGAGGAAAACATGGGTGAGGGGTAGCCCTGGAAGAGTTTCAGTTGAAGGTCTTATCCACCTTGTTGACAAAAGAAAAAAAAAATCAAATAACATCTCCCCCTCACCCCACTCCACCTCACCCCCCCTCACCCTAACCCCACCCACCCCCACAAATGCAACCCTCTTCCTGGCTGCATTTTGTCCCTGGGACTGTGGGTGTCACCCCAGCTTCTTTTTTTGGAATTTGAGCTTGTGATGCAAAGGACTTGGTGAAGCCTATTAATTTTTCAGGCAAAACAGATCAAGGGAAGTCTTTGATGCGCCGTTCCCTCATTTGGTATTCAAAGGTAAAGAACCTACCCTCTTCTCTTTGCTTTTGACATAATTAAAAGAGATTCCCCCCTCAGTGGCCATAAAAATAAAAAAATAAAAATAAAAAAATAAGTCACCAGTATTTTTTGAAGTGAAAGTTCTAACTTTTTCTGTCAAGGCTGTTGTTTGGGGGCCCTAAATACAACCGGTATTTATGTTGTTGCATGCTGTCTACCTTGCATTTTAATTCTGGCAGGTGGGGTTATATTGGATCTTTCCCCTGCCTCTTATTGTGCTACACACACACACACACACACACACACACACACACACACACACACGCACACACGCACATATGGAACCAGAAATTTGAAGTAACCTTGGACACCCTAACTGATTTTTATACTGGGGTGTCCTAAAGTTCCGTGAAGTGGACTCTCAGGTTCTCCCATCTGCTGCGTTTAACCTCAGATTATGACCCAAGAAGGCCCAGCAAGGCCCTTTGTCTTATCTGTGGGCTTCAGTGCTGGCTGGGGAGGCCTTAGATTTCACTACATATGCAAAGAGCCTGGCCTGGATTTTTTTTTTTTTTTTAACACCCCCTGTTTTGCTTGTTGCTGGTGTCCTGTTTCCCATTGTATTGGTTGTTGATGTTGGCGAAAGCCATTCCTTTCCTATGCCAGGGCTACTGTGCTTTCTTCTTGGTTGGCGTTGCCCCAAACATCTCAGGATAGTTTAAAAATTCACGCACTGGGCTAAATCAGTTATGTGTTACGATGGCTTTATTTCCCTACCTAAAAAGTTAGGTAATATTTTAAAGGTTCTGTGCCCATGAAGGCACCAGAAGCCAATTAAAACTGCCAGCATCCTCTCCAAAACCTGTTTGGTGGTATAAATAATTGATACTGGGAAATACAGCTGTCGGGGCCTGGCCTACTGCATAGGCCTGCGCAGCAGCGGCGCCTCTCCCCTGTGAGCCCCGGGAACCAGTTCTGGCCACCCTGTTACCTGGGTTTAAAAACTTGATAATAAGGCCATGTACAAACACATTGTTAAAAGAATCTCTCTGGCCTGCGGAGAGGGAGGAGAGACTGACGTTATTTACAGGTGTTTGAGAAAAAGAAGCAAATCCCAGGGTCCTCCCGAGGCAGGTAGCCGCAGAATAAATTGAGGCGCTCCACCGAAACGTCCAGCTTTTAAAAGGATGTGATTAAAAGGGACAATTTTATGAAGTTGTTATAGCAACTGAAATACTCCGGTTGAAATGTGTGTATCTAAACCATGAAAGACCGTAGGAGGCCCGAGAAACAAGGCCAGCATTGTGTTTGGGAAAGGCAGTGGAATAGTGGTAGCTAAATATTATTTTCCCCTGGGGTCCTCCTTCAGGGCAACTGCCTCAGTTTCCACTTCTGAAAATACGTGGTGGTGATGCTTCCCAATGTCACCTGCATCCCCAAGCCTTGTGCCGAGGTCTGCTCGCTCGTCCTCTGAGCAGTGGGGATACAATCGGCGAATTGTGTGTGACTCGGGACTGGTTTTGGAATGGCCTCTGAATTCACCCTTGCGTTTATACTCCTGTGTTCTCTCATTAACGTCTTTGTGAACAATCTCTCTCCGCTTTTCATTCAGTCTCCACCAGGCATAACCCACCACTGGCCACCTACCAACAGCTGTGCTCAACAGTCTAAATATTTAAATATTCCTAAAAATTTTTTTCTTTTTAAACCTTCTTTCTAAAAGCTCTTCTATGTGACTTGATTTGGAATTTCTTATTTAAAAAAAAAAATGATGTTTTTAATTTTCCTCTCCAGTGCTGGCAAGAGTATTAAACAATTGTTGCTTTAAATCACTGGCAAGACTATATAAAATTAACACATACGTATAACTGTATATTATACCGTGTTAAACCTGATTGAAAAATCAATACCTTAAGGGCAACTGGGAAAGCCTGTCTGCAGACTTTGGACTTCAGATACTTATAATGTTACAAATTTCTTGCAATGCATTGTGGGTTCTTGAGATAGTTTTTTTGTTTTTTTAAAAAATTTTTTATTTTTATTTTTTGTATTAAATGAGGCGATAGTTTACTATCAATTATAAGTCTACTAGATGATCCTGTAAGAAGTTAACTGAATAGAAAAAAATTAATAAAATATTTGCTTCCACAACAAAATCCAAATGAAGCAATTTCTCCTTTAATGGTATTTTATTGTTAAATGTTGACTATCAAACTGGAATTCCTAGTTATAGGCATATTTCATTTTGTTTGATAGTATTAATTTTTAAAGTTGAGCAAAGAAAAGAGGGTTTTTGTTGTTTTGTTTTGTTGTCTTTTTTGTTTTGTATTAGTGGAGTGATCTTGGATTCAGAACCTCTTCTCCAGTGAATTGCTTCCTAATTCTTTAAGTCTCAGATCAAAAGATTTTTTCCCCTGTTTTCCAGCAGAAGTAACTGTTCTTAATCTGTCAGGCTAAATATTCACTTTAAATTGTCTATCAAACCTGCCATCCTGTTCTGCATATGCGCCTCGGAGTCGTTTCATTTTGATATAACTTCTTGATTCTGAACACCTGCAACCCAAAGACAACATGATCAAAATAATAAATAAAAGCCCTGCTATCTGAGGCCTTTGTACGCATATTCAACCACAACTCTCCTTTTAGCTTCCTTTGGCCTTTCCATTTTAAGGGCCTTTTTCTCAGTATGATTTCGGGTCTTCCAAAGTGGATACTATTTTATTTCAGGTGGGTTGTTTAATAGTTTGTTGGTGTTTTCAGGGTCTCTAAAACAAAGTCTGACGTGTTAACAGTCTTATTAACGATGTTAAAATAGAATTGACAGCTTGCGGATGCCGCCGAGGCACAATAGCCCGGCAGCCTCCCCTGCCCCCTTATAAACGGCGCCCCCGCTGTCTTCCCTTTGTTTCAGGCCCAATCAGCAAGCTAAACTTTTGTGGAGCAAGGAGGCCGTTCAAGTGTCTCCAGGCAGCTGAAGGGAGGAGCTAGTGTGGAATTTATTGGGAGACCAATCAGTGCCGGAGGAGAATGACCCCAAATTGGGAAGAAGGGCTTTGCTGGTCTGCGTGGCTCCCTGACCTCTCTTGCGGTTTTGTTCCTCTGAAAGCATTTTGTTCTGGTTGTGTTTCCTAAAGGCACGCAAGTTTCAGAAGTTCTGGGTATGGATGTCCATCCCAAGACAGATGAAAATGTATCTGTGCTACATGATTTTCTGGAGCTTGCCTAGTTGTGAGTGTTTTTTAGAAGCCCGATGTGGACTCTTATTAATTTAAAATACTTTTAAAAATTCTTTTCTTTAAAA
Organism: Mastomys coucha; assembly: GCF_008632895.1. NCBI lineage: Eukaryota > Metazoa > Chordata > Mammalia > Rodentia > Muridae > Mastomys > Mastomys coucha. The sequence goes on from NW_022196915.1 coordinate 107,196,368, forward strand.
TCAATTCTCTTGAGCCAAAATAACTTCCAACTTTCTCTACTGTCATGAGAATTACTGGAGTCATAGAATTGGATTAGCTGTGGCTGTGGCGTTCTACTTTATTTCATTTGCACTTTACAGAAATAGATGTGTGTGTCCAGTTCATTAAAACATTGTCTTTTTTAGACAACAGTCATAATAAGATAAAGGTTTTTAAAGAAAAGGCCTACTTTCTGTTGTCTGTATTGCTAATAAAAAAAATTTGACAAGCCATCTCATTTTGAAATACAGATTTATTTGAATATCCTGATGGACGGGTAATGCTGCCATCTGATTTAATAATTTGTAAAGTTCAGTACACTTATAAACTCTTGTGCCCCCCCTCCCCCCGCATACCTTGAGCATTACAGGATTTCAGTAAGGGCTATGGATACACTGTTAAGATTTTTTCCTTCAGGTTCAGGGAATGTTTCTTTGTTCATTTGTTGGCCTCGTTGCTTATTTTTATTTCTCAATAGGCCGCTGTTCAGCGACTTCAAATATAGCACTAAGACCTGGGGTGGTACCCTGTAGGTACAAAGAAAAATATGTTGGGCAACACACAGGACAGCAAGTATTTTCTTTAGAGCTAGGCTCCATAAAATTACTCAAGTATACTGAAATACAAATTATTTGTCAAGAACCCGCTAGCTCTCCCCTTCTCTTCGCTCACATAGTGTTACTTAGGCAGAACCCCAAGGGGAAATATTTTCTTTCTACTTTGTAAGCCTTAAAAATACCCAGCACTGATTGAACAATGTATGAAACTGGAGCAAACGGATGGCATTTGGTACCAACTGCATGCATGGGTATAAATAATACCATTTCCCGGTTGGCATCCTTGAGCGAGTGCAACACGGTTAGGGGCAGTTTACCTGAGCGAGGAAGAATGGCTGGGGTAGCTCTCCCTGAATCGTCACTGCTTGACATTCTTTCCTGCAGCCTACATGGCTGGCCACCCTACATCCCATGGCCGAGTGTGTCCTCACATTCCACTGCTGGGCCACAGAAGCAGCTCATGTTCAAATGTAACCAGTCTCTTTTCTCACATGCCCACCGAGAGAGTGTGTGCCAGGCTGTGTGGTAGACTCGTCTAGGGGCGTGGGCACCATGTTGCCGGCACCGACACTGTGTCCACCTGATGGAAATGCCTGGTGCGTGCCTGTGTGACTTAGGGACACTAAGAAAGCCGAAAGGATTAGCAACAAAGAAAGCTTGTCACCTTTGTGCAGGAGCCAGCTGGCACCTCTCAGTGACAACCTAACTGGCTCCATTCTCACTGAAGCCAAGAAGCAGAGCATTGCGGACCTGAATAGGGTGGGAAATGGGGGAACTGAGCCTGGAGCATGGCGGAGCCCATTCCTTTTATTGCAGACGACACAGGGTGAAACCCACAAATGTAAAGAAACTTTAATAAGCAGTGCAAGTTCAGGCTTCGGTAATGCCGTGAATAGCATCGGACCTTCCAAAACCCTTTCTGATTTAGTTTTAAACTTAGAGGGGAAAGAAAAAGCCAATGGTCCCAGCCTTTGCTTTGGTTAAGTGACCTAAACGGATTGTAACTCTTGGCCACTGGCACTTAGATAAATCAATGTCCTAGATGTGAACTGAATGCTGCCTCAGCTCCCGGGCCAGTTGCCCTAGACAAGAAGAGAGTTCTGTTGTCTTTCTAGAACTCTGGACTGGCCAGAGTAGCTTTTGGGGAAATAAAGTTTCTGAGCCATTTTACTGTTTGATTTCCATTTGAAAATCTGTCAGCTGCAGAGACATTTTTTTTCTCTGGGATCATTGTGGTGCCCCAAGGTGGGTACTTAAAATCTGTCTGTGAAATGCCATTAAAAACAAACAAACAAACAAACATAAAATTGAGCTTCTTTATTTAATCAAATGAAGGGGATTTGGAGAAAGAATATCTTTTTTGGGTTGAGGGTCATTGCTACAGGATCTCTCTATGTAGTCATTGACTGTCCTGAAACTCACTATGAACTCACAGAAATCCACCTGCCTCTGCCACTGCAGAGGTACTAGAGGTGTGTGCCACTACGCCTGACTGTCACTTAGTTTTCCAGTACTTATTCTATGGGAATGTTAATTACTAGTTGTGGTTATTAGAGATAGATAACCTTAGTATATCCTTTCACACACTGCTATACATAGTATTGGAAGAGGCACTTGGTATGATTTTTTTTTTTTTTGGCTTGATTTTAAAGGTAAAGAAATGATAAGTGCCTTTATTCCTCATGGGTGTTGTGCCAGCTTTTAAAAATTGCCAGAGACTTACATGTTAGCAAATGTATGTGATATGTAACTCTCTAAAGGCTTTGACTGAGACTGAGGTACGCGGTACCTATAAAAGATGACCAAAATTAATAATGAATATGGTGATAATGAGCAATCTCTCTTCTGGTTTCAGTTGCGCGAGTCATGATTTTATGACAGCTTAGTATCCATGTGTTTGTAAAATACTGTAATGTGCCACATAGCAGCAGCATAGCAGTAAAACAGGAAAATTAGCCCCCCTGTATTTTATGAGCCAAACTTCTAATCACCATAGTGATCATATTGTAGAGGAACAGTGTTTTCCAGTTAAAGGACAGTCTGATTAAAATAGGATTCTTCAAAAATGTCTTAAATGCAGATGATACATTTATTCTTTTTAAGAGTATTGATTAATGACATTTTCATAAGTATACATAATGTACATTAGTTCCACTTAGCCTGTTATACTATCCTTTCTCACCCTCCTAGATTTCTTTTGAAAATAATTTTTCTCCATTTGTTAAAGATGAGGTGGCCACAGTATATATCTGGGTTTTGGGTTTTTTGTTTTGTTTTGTTTTTGCTTGTTTGTTTGTTGTTGTCACTATTTTAGAAGCAGAACCATGTCATTGGGCACAGGGAAATCCAAATGATGTTTCTAGAGTTTGTTTTATAGCCTAAGCAAGCAGAGAAGCATTCCAAAGTGGCCAAGATCAGAAACAGAAAGGCTAGGGATGGGTCCCCCTCTGTTCAAAGAAAGAGCAGAAGTGGGAAAACATGCTTCTCATGGATAACTAAAACTGCCTGGTGTTTCATGAGTATTTTACACAATAATATTTTCATAAAAATATTTTAGTTGAGGAATGCAGAGGAAGAAGAATTAATAGTAGAAAGAAAAATTCCCATTTTATAATACATATAATTTTCAGTCAATATAGTTTTCAGTGGAGACAAACAAACAAACAAACAAACAAAACTCTGACGTGCACTTTCACAGGATAACCCTAAGAAACATCTCCACATATGGTCCCAAATGTTCACAAAAATAAACTGGTGGAAATAACTGTGTGTGAAAAGAAGTCCGTTAACAGTTGCTCCGGTCCACTGTTAGAATCCAGTGGAGCTTCCAGTCCGTCAGACATTGTGATAATCAAGTGTACATTTTCATTCAGGGAGTTTAGAGGAAGCATTATTCTATATCCCATAGAACAATGTTTTCTTTAAACAACTCTTAACATCAAAATGGCCAAACTGTCGGACGGAGGCATGTTAGATAAAACAGATGGGATTCTCAGATCGTGCACCGTTCAGCCGTTTGATGGAATTCGCGCCACCCTGACCAGCGAGCCCAGATGGCGCTTAAATCTGTCACTCTTTAACGACCCTACTGTTTTTTAAAAATATTTTTATATTGAGCTCATTCAGTTTAATCTGAGAGATTAATCATTTCCAAGATCTGTCCGGGGAGGGCCTGACTGAGGGCTTTCTCTTGCCAGAACTGAAACAGGAAGGATGGCACAGGAGTGGGCCTGCCTGCTTGAAGAGTCCCTGGACTCGAGGCCCCTGTGGGCTTTGGGCTTTGGGACATTCACAGACAGCAGGGTTGAGAAGCCCACCCGGGGAGTACTAGCATTGGGGCCGAGGGAGGACGGACATTTGGGAAAGGCCTTGGGGGTGAATACTGACTCATCCAGAAAAGCTGTTGCTGTTGCCAACCTCCGTTGTGCAAGGGGTCTGGTACTGGCTGGGCCATGCCGGGATGGTCCTCACTACAGAGGGTTGACCCGGTGGGTGTACCACCTGGAGCAGACCCCCAGGTGGATGAGTCTCTTCAAGATGGGTCTAGAAACAATCGGCTTTACACTAGGACTCTCGTCAATCTTATAGGTCTTTCTCCTAAGGGTTCCCACCCTCCTTTCTCCTTAAATTATTATTTTGGGACAGTGATTTGTGTTGTGGGACGCTGGCTAGCCTCTCCTTCCATGTCCATTACCTCACATATGTTTGCAGAGTGGCTTGCAATTGCTGTCCCTGCTGGGACTAGAAAGGGGAAAATGAATGGTTTTTCATTATGCAGTTGTGCTTTTTACCCCCTGCATTTGCATCCGATGTAGCAGGTGTCAAAATATGGTGCAGAATTTACAACATTAATGTGAAATTTTCTATTACCTCTAAAAGGCTACCAGCGATGGTCATACAGTCACACAAGTAAGGAGGCCCTGCTGCTGAGAGATGCTCCCGGCTATGTTTGGGTGTGGTGAGGCCGCATTTCTGTGGGTCATGTGACTGCCGCTTCTAACCAGGGGTCTCATAGAGGAGTGCTGTTATGCCCCGGTCCAAGTGTCCTATGCCCACCCGAGTTTCTGCCCACTAAACTCATGTTGGAGTTCTGTTTTAGGATGCAATTTTTTTTTTCCTAAGTGAATGTCCTTGGTAAGGCCATCAGAGAGGAACAGAGAAGCAAGCGGTGTTGGGAGCTTTCCGGCTTCTGAAGACTCATGGTCCAAAATCATACCAGCAGATATGAGGGTGCTCAGGGGGCAGGACAGGAGGACTGACACAGTTACGGGTCGATCTGCTCTCCTTAGTGAGTTCTAGGCCAGCCAAGGGTACATAGTGAGGCCCTGTTTTTCGATAGGCTTTGATCTGTTCTGAGCAGAGCACTGAGCACCTAATAGGTTGATATTGAAAAGGTAACAGCAGCAACATGCACCTTGTGGAAGGACCCCATCTTGGTCCTGCCTCAGAAAGCTGAGCCTGTCCACCGGGAATGGCCTGGGGAGGAATGGAAAGGCCACCTGCTGTTTTGTGCAGCAGGATTAGGGTGTGATGAAATTAGAACGAAAGGATTCTGTGGATTAGGGTGTGATGAAATTAGAACGAAAGGATTCTGTATGTGTACTGGCTTTTTAAACTTTGTCTACAAAGTATAAAATAGGACAGTTTATGGGAGGCAAGTAATTGTTTCCACACTAAACATTATCTTGATGGGGTCAAGGGGATGGCTCAGTCAGTTAAACTCCTTGCTGTGTAAGCAGGAGGCTCAGTTCTTGATCAGCGACACTCATGTACAGGAAAGGCACAGCCTGAACACAGTGACATAGCACCAGGGAGATGGAGACAGAAGATTCTAGGGACTTGCTAGCTCTCCAGGTTCACTTAGAGACTCTGCTTCAAAAAATAAGATTGAAGCTGGGCATGGTGGTGTGCACCTTAAATCCCAGCACTCAGGAGGCAGAGGCAGGGAGATCTATGTGAGTTCAAGGTCAGCCTGGTCTACATAATGAGACCCAAGACAGTCAGGGCTACTTAGTGGGGCCCTATTTTAAGGGGAAAACAGGTTGAAAGTGATTGAGAAAGACACCTGACATTAACCTCCTCTAGTGTGCACACACATAGAGCATGCACACACACAATACAGCGCAATACAGCTCACACACAGACACATACAGTGACACATACAGTGAACACATACATCATGAACACATACATACAGCATGCACACACACAACACAGCACAACACAGCTCATACACAGACACATACAGTGAACACATACATCATGAACACATACATACAGCATGCACACACACAACACAGCACAACACAGCTCACACACAGACACATACAGTGAACACATACATCATGAACACACATATACAGCATGCACACACAACACAGCACAACACAGCTCACACACAGACATACAGAATGCACATACAGACATACAGCATGCACATACACATACAGCATGCACACACAGACATACAGCATGCACACACACATACAGTGAACACACACAGCATGCACACACACACAGCATGCACACATACATACAGCGTGCATACACACATACAGCATACAGCACAACACAGCTCACACACAGACACATACAGTGAACACAGCATGTACACACACACACATATACCATACACACACAGCACAACACAGCACACAAACGTACACATACACAGTGCATGCACACACATACAGCACATAGACACATATACACATAGCACAATATAGCACACACACAGATACATAAACAGTGAACACACACAGTATGTATACACACAGCACAATACAGCACACACAGAGCACCATACACATATACAGTGCATGCACTCATAGCATGCACATACACATACAGCATATATATACATATATACACAACACAACACACAGATACATATAAAGTGTACACACACAGCATGCACACATACAGCTCAACACAGTGCACATAGACATACATATATACAGTATATACATATATACACATACATTGCATACACATGCACACACATACACAGCACATACAATGCACACACATACATATACACATAGCACAGTACACATATACAAACACACAACACATACATACACAGCACACACAAGCTTGATGAAGTCATATTACTCATATATTTAATATTATTTTAAAAGTTACTACTTTCTCTTTTTTACTATATTAAGTATTCCTATAGTTATAATAAATATTGTCTTAGATTTATTATTTTTTACTAGTTTATTCATCCTACTTATTTAATTTCCTCTAAAAAATAAAATCTTTGTAATATTCCTATTGGTAAATAGTCTGATTTGAAACAAAAGGAGCAGATCTAAATATGAAATGATAGGTGTTTGTTTATAGATGTAGACACAAGAATTCTATAGTCATATAGGAAATAAGCTTGTACCTACTGCTCATTAATAAAAAATTGAGCAAAAGTAAACTTTGCCATTGATATCTTCTTTGCTTCTTGTACTTACAAATTGGACCTGGCAAGAGAAAGCAGAGCTAGAGCCATCCTGTGTGTTGTCTCTGTCTAAACCTCTGAATGGATGAATACAGGACAGGGACCCCACAGGACTGGAGACAGGAGACAGGATTGAGCACAGAAAACAAGCAAGCACAAATACCACAGTATGGTTGGGTAAGACTTAATACAGCTGAAGAGAGCCGGGAGTTAGAGTCAGAGTCTGTAGGGTTGGAGAAGGTGGACTAAGGGGACAGGCATGAGGAGACTCTACAAGTGTCCTCAGATGCTGGCTGTGTGCTCTTCCACTGAGCCACATCCAGGCAGAAGGGCCTGAGCTATGAGTGGGGAGGGACCTTTGTTGTGAGTTTGAATCTGAAACCTTGTCTCTCAAAGGCTTGGTGGTCACTGATTGACAGGGCACTGATGGGGCACAGGCAGGAAGTGATTGGAGCATGAGGGCTCTGACTTCCTCAAAGGATGAACTCATTTGTTGGTTGGTAATCTGTTGATTAAAGGTGAAGAAGAGGTGACAGGGAAGATGGTTTAGTAGGTAAAGCCACTTGCCCTTAAGCCTACTTTAATGTCTTGAAATCAATCCCTGGAGCCCACAGGGTAAAGGGAAAGTGCTGACCCCTGGCTTCCATGCACTATGACACACACATAGACACACTATATATATATTCTTTCATATACATATATGAAAGAAGTGGTGAAGGGCATGCCTTATGCTAGCCTCTTCCATACATTTTGCTCTGTCTGCTTGCTTTACCACATGCCCCTTCCAGTTGTATTCTGCCCACCATGCATGATGCTCTCTTCTGGTGTGTCTGAAGAGAGTATTGGTGGTATACTCATATACATAAAATAAATCTTTTTTAAAAAAAGAATGTTTTTAAAGGACATTGCCACCTATTCTAAAATTTATTATGTGTTTGCTGTTGACCTGGTTAAATGTATGATGCATTTTCCAATATACATATAACGGTTAGATCACTATAGGTGTAGTTAAGTCCCGGTCGTTGTTCTCATTTGGAAATTAATGACATAAGGAGATTTGTGTGTGTCAAGTTGACAAGAGGTAAACTGTGATGGCTGTCTTGGTTGTCAGCCTGACTACATCCGTGATTAACTAAGTGCTGGTACCAAGCGGCTGGGTACACCTGTAGATTTAATTCTCAATTAAATCACTTGGGATTCAAAGACCCACTTTTAATCTGGATCTTTTGAGGTGGGAAGATCCACCTTTAATCTGGGCCATACCCTCTGCTGGCAGCCCACGTAAAGGACACGGGAAAGGAAGGGGCTCCTTCAACTGCTTGCCTTCTCTCTCGGTCTTGCTGGCAAGGCACTTCCTTCACTGGCATTAGAGTCTGTTTATTCAGGATTTCAGCATATACTGAAAACCAGCTGAGACATTCAGCATTGACTGAATAACTACTGGATTCTTGGACATCTGTTGGTAGACATTCATTGTTGGGCTAGCTGGACCACAGCCTGTCAGCCATTATAAGAAACCCATTTACACATGTATTCATTGTGTAACTTCTGATCCTCCAGAGGACCCTGACAAATACAGTGTGTGTCCCTGTGCGTGAGGCAGGGGTCAACATCATTCATCGGGTACGTCTTCCTCAATGGCTCTCTGCCTTGTTTTTTGTTTGTTTGTTTGTTTGTTTGTTTGTTTTTGAGACAGGGTCTCACTGAAACTGGAGCTTGCTATTTGACTGGAATGGTTGGCTGGAGAACCCCCAGTGTCGTGAGAATTTTGGAATTTTGGTTTTTTTAATCATAGAAATGTTATGGGAATGTGTTTTCCTTTTAATCCCAGGTGTGGGCTATGGGACTGCTTCAAGTTGTCCACAGCAGCTGACTATGATTTGCCTTGTGCTCTAGCAGAGGCATGATTTTGCCAGCTGCAGACAGTCTCTGTGATTCTGGGGACTTTTCAGAAGGTATATGGATGCTAAGGCCCCAAGAGGGGAGGCGGGTTGTTTTGGGATGCTGTTTGCTGCTATTTCCTGTCAGTCGTGGTTTGTTAAGTAGTCATTTGCAAAGAATAAACAAGAAGAAAGTAGATATCCTGTGGCTGATGATCAACCTTGTCCTTAATCAGCAGTCCAGTGACCACATTAGCTCCTTTCCTCTCTTATCTAGTGTGAGGTGGTTGAGAGGGTGGAAGGAAAAGAGTGAAGGGCGGGAGAAAGGAGAACCCACAAAGTCGACAACCCCCAGCTACACCCCAGATCTGCCTGTCTCCTTTCCCCAGGACTTGGATTCTAGGCATGAGCTGCCATGTCTGAAACTGCACTGGTACAGAGAGCTTGAACCAAGGTCCTGATGTTTGCAGAGCAGGCACTCGACCCACCAAGCCATCTGCTCAGCCCTAATGTTCCCAGGGAGCTGTGGATGTAGCTCAGTGGTAGAGGACTTGCTTAGCTGGTAGGAAGCCGTGAGTTCAATCCAGGGCACCAACACTAAGAAGCAAGAAAAAAGCCTCGTGGCCCTCTCCAGCCGCATGTCTGGCACTCTGGCTCCTAACAGCCTTCCCGGTATCATCCTGGAGCATCTCCACTTCCCTCTCTGTCCACTCTGGGTTCTTTTGTCCTCATCTCCTTTCAGTACTTGTCAGTCAGCAGCTACCTGAAAGCCAGTTTCTTCCCGCTGCTGGCTCCTCCTCATCTCACCTTCCCTGCTCCCTCCACTCACTGCCATGATTTCTGTGATAGCATCCTGTTTGTTTCATTGGGTGTATTCCTAAGGACTGGCTAACTGTCTTGTTGTTGGTCCCTTTTTTTGTGTGGGTATCTTCCTGTTACAAGGTAAACTCTGAGAAGCCAAGGACTACTGCTATCTTGCTTTATCAGAGTATGTCTAGAGTCAGCAGGAGACCAAATACCTAGTACATAGAAGGTGCTCATAAATATTTCTCAGGCTACTGGGTGGATGGAATGACTGAGCTTGCCATGTGGTCTCAGGTAGACTCTTTGTGGCATAGCTACAAAGTACTTACTTGGTGATAGGCACTGGGCAACACAGAAAGAGTAAGTCCTAAAAGTGCTAAGTTCCCCCCAAGGAAAAGCTGTTTTTATTTTTGTTTATTTTATTTTTTAATGAAAATAAATTTTTCCAGCTGGGGCATGGTGGCACACACCTTTAATCCCAACACACTGGAGGCAGAGGCAGGCAGATCTTGGAGTTTGGGGCCAGCCTGGTCTACAGAGCTAGTTCCAGGTCATCCAGAGTTACACAGAGAAATCTTGTCTTGAAAGACCAAGAGGAAAAAGAATAAAATGGCATTCCCTTTTTGCTTTTGAAGTATGTATTCACCTTAGTACACACTGCTACTTCAAGCTGGGAATTTCATATGTAATACTCACAGGGCAAAACTAAAGTATGGAGAAATGGCTCAGCTGTTAAGAGAGCGGGCTACTATTAAAGAGAACCTGGGTTTGATTCCCAGCACCCATATGTCAACTCAGAACTCCAGTTCCAGGGAATTCAACATCCTCTTCTGGTTCTGGAGGCAGTAGACACACATGTGGTGCATGAACATACATTCAGGCAAAACTTTTATGAACATAAAAATAAAAACAATAGTTTGCTGCTGTTGTTTTGTTTAGACAAGGTTCCACTAAGGAGCTCTGGCTGTCTTGGAACTCACTCTATAGACCAAGCTGGCCTTGAACTCACAGAGATCTGCCTGCCTCTGCCTCCCAAGTGCTGGGATAAAGGTTTGTGCCACCATACCTGGCCAGTAATAACATATATATTTTTAAGTCAGGGAGTATTGCTGTAGATATAGTTGAGTTGGTAGAGTGTCTGCCTAGCATGCACAAAGCCATGGGCTCAGTCCCTACCACTGCATAAAAATGGTCGTGCCTATTACTCTAACACTAAGAGAAGTAAGTTGCTAGAGAGTAGGGTAGAGAGGGGTAGAGTGGGGTATTCTTAATGCACTGTGTGGTCTTACAGAGAACCCTGGTTAGAGTACCATGACCCAGGTTAAATTCCAAGCACCCACATGGCAGTTCTTGTACCAGGGGAACCCAATGCCTTTTTCTGACCTCCATAGGTACTAGGTACATGCATAGTGCAAAACACCCATACACATAAAAAAAATAATAAAATTAAAGTAAAAGGGGGGGGGATTTGGAGAGATGGCTCAGCAATTAAGAACACTGGCTGCTCTTCCAGAGGTCCTGAGTTCAAGTCCCAGCAACCACATGGTGGCTCACAACCATCTGCAATGGGATTCGATGCCCTCTTCTGGTGTGTCTAGAGAAACTGACAGAGTATTCTCATACATAAAATAAACAAATAAATCAAAAAATAAAAAATAAAGAGGGAGCTGGCTATGTAGCTTGGGGCTACCATGCACAAGTTTTAAGATTCAATTTCCCAAACAGCAAACATTTTAAAAAAGTTTTCTAAGTGAGACAGTTTGAGGGAAAGTCACTCATTAGCATAGGCAGTGGGTAGATGTGTGCTACAGTGTCAAATACCATCGGGGAATGTGATAGGAGCGTAGACCACGAAGGTTGTCAGATATAAGGCCACGGTGTTAGGAACCGGCTCGATGGAACAATGAGGAGTTTCCAGGTAGGAGAAGGATATGGATAGCTGCGTTTCAGGAGGATTAACCCATGACCATAGGAAAGGTAGACTGGAGAACTGATAAAAAGTTAAAAGTAGAAAATTAATTCTATATCCTTGCTAGGAGATGACAGAGCCATGAACTCATATGGGCAGGAAAGTGTGAATGACTTTGGCCAGGATGCATCTCCCAGGCCTTTGTCACCAGCCCACAATCATTTATAACACAGAGCATGGGGGCTGGTGAGATGGCTCAACAGGGAAGAGCACCGACTGCTCTTCCAAAGGTCCTGAGTTCAAATCCCAGCAACCACATGGTGGTTCACCACCACCCGTAATGAGTTCTGACACCCTCTTCTGGTGCATCTGAAGACGGCTACAGTGTACTTATTTATAATAATAAATAAATCTTTGGGCCGGAGTGAGCAGGGGCTTGACCAAAGCGAACAGGGTTGACTGGAGCAAGCAGAAGCCCTAAAAATGAATTCCCAACACCAGATGAAGGCTCACAACTGTCTGTATAGCTACAGTGTGTACTCATATACATAAAATAAATAAATAAATCTTTAAAAAAATAGGGCCTGGTAATGGTACACATCTATAATCCCATCATTCTGTAAGTATAGGCAGGAGAATTAGAAAGTCAGCGTCATGCTTGGCTATGTAAGAGTTCCAAGCTAGCCTGGGATGCAATACTTGAGATCCAGTCTTAAGAGTTTTGGATGGAGTTGGTGATGATCTCGCATCACTGGATCCTCTTAGTGTTTGGTGTTCACCCCGCTCCCCCCTCCATGCTTGTAGCTAAATATCCACTTTGACTGTAAGATTCTGGCGTTGAAGGCAGCAGCAGGAAGCTTTACCTCGGTTTTCTCTTTATTTTAGTCTAAAATCTGCATAGCAAGATTTTATGCTCTTAATCCATAAAGTTGCTCTGGACCAGATGTTGGTAAGTGATGGCTCTGGGGGATTGGCAGTTGTCATTCATTTGTCTTGCAGATAGTGTTGAGCAGGCAGATTAAGCAGGACGTGAATGCCCTGAGCCACTGAGCATTGACTAATGGTAGCTCAAATGGGGAGACAGATTTGGGGTTTGGCCAGACAGATTTGGGGCATGACCAGACAGATTTGGGGTGTAGTCAGACAGATTTGGGGTGTGGCTAAGCAGATTTGGTGGATCAAATGTTTCTTGGTTGGAAAGAAAAGATGAATCAGAGAAGTATTTAGGGTCCTGGCCTGGAAGGAAGAGTCGCTTTCTACTAAGGTGATGAGCCTGTTCAGAGGAGTGAGATCAGACATTGTGCATGAGACCTGTTCAACTTCAGGCAGCTGCTGAAATTCTGCCTTGAAGTCCTTTAGTGACTGCATATAAGGCCTGGCTTCCGAGGAAGGTCTGCTAGACATTATCCACAGAGATAATGCCAGAGCAGAGAGACTGAGTGCATTGCTCCAGCAAGAAGGTGTGAAGAGAGAGAGGTCTTGGTGTGGGATGTTATATGCGGAAGAGTGTGTCTAGGGAACCACGAACAGTGGGGTGGCAGGGACTAGCTATGTCACATGTTGCTGATGCCAATAGGCAAGTATTCTGGAGCCAGAGAATCCATTCCATCACCATGTTCAGCAGCTTGGAGGGCACTTGTCTCCTAAGCACGAGCAGATTTGGTGGGGGTATCATCACCAGAGAACTAGAGGAGTGCTTTTGTCTCTGAGTCAGGCAGCTGAGCCTAGGCCACCTCCCCAACAAAGGACAATCTGAAACCTGAGATCAGGCTAAGTGTACTTTAAATGAGGTCAAAACCCAGTGAAAGTACATCTTTCAGGGAAAAAGCTGAGCACGGAGGAGTGCTTACTGCACAAGCATACGACCTGAGTTCAAATCCCCACCACAGATGTTTTAGAAGGAAGGACAGAAGAACACACATCATGGAGCTAGGTGTAGTAGCATATCAATAAACCCAGGAAGAGATAGAGGCAAGAGAATTGGGAATTCAAGGTCAGCTGGAGTTACATGAGGTCCTGTCTAAAAAGAAAGAGAAGGAAGGAAGGAAGGAAGAAAAGAAAAAGCCAGGTGAGGTGGGTGTACCAGAAGTAGCAGGAGGGAACTGGTTACCTCACAGCTGAAGATGAAGGTGGATTCAGGATGGCATACTCTTTGAGCAGGAACTCCCAGCCCAGCTCCTAAGGCTGGGGCACATGTATGCTTAGCATGGGAATCACTGTCAGAAGGACGACTGTGTCCTGGAGAGTGGAGGCTTGCACAGAGGCCTGCACAGAGGGCCCAGCTTTCTGTCCAAACTGGTACAGCCCTACTTGTGCAAAGCCATATATAGCAGCTATTTGCACGCAATCAGGTAGCAACATGTGTGTAGCCCAAGAACCATGGTGTGGCGGGCAGCAGCGACATTAAATAGATTTCACTGCAGCTGGGTTTTCTTTAGCTTTTGCATCAACATGGTCGGCTCTAAGCTGTCCAGGAATTTCTATAACTCAGCAAAAGGCCCAAACTTGAAACTCTCTTCTTTTTCCTAATCCCTGATTTCCCTGCTAATCCTGACAGTGTGTGGAATAGATTTTTCTTAATTGTCTTCATGAAACAACACATCTCTGTGTGTGTGTGTGTGTGTGTGTGTGTGTGTGTGTGTGTGTTGTTTTGTTCTTTTGAGTCAATGTTTCTTTGGGTAGCCCTATGGCAGTTCCTGGAACTTATACACCAGATTGGCCTCAAACTCTGAGATCCACCTGCCTTAGCCTCTTGAGTGCTAGGATTAAAGGCAGTGCAATGCCTCACCAGGCTAGGACCAGTGTGTCTTAAAACAAGAGATTGAGCTGGGTAGTGGTGGCGCACACCTTTAATCCTAGCACACGGGAGGGCTACACAGAGAAACTCTGTCTTGAAAAACAAAAAGAAAAACAAAAACAAAAACAAAAAGAAAGAAAGAAAAGAAAAAGAGAGATTTGAGTTCTCTTTGGTCTTTTTGGCTGACCTAGAATTGACCTCCATTGTCCCATTAGGAAATGAGGGCCGCTACACTATATGATTTCTATTACACACACACACACACACACACACACACACACACACACACACAAATACTATGTTATTATATCCTTTATGTGCATACTAGCTTTACTAAGAATATTATAATTTATGTCCTATATAGTTTGTCCCTGTAAAATGTGCATGCAATTCAGTAACTTTCATAACTCTAGTTTACTACAGTGTTGAACAACTATTGTTATGATCAATTTTTTTTATAAATTTTCTATAACCCCAAAGGAGAAACCCTGTACCTATTAGCAGCTATGCCTCATTTTCCCCCCAGGCTCTCAGCCCTAGGCAGGCATTTACCTACTTTCTCTTTCTATGGGTTTGCCGATATGGAGCCTTGTATATAAATAGAAGCTTGCAATATATGACCTCTTGTCCAGGTGACTTCTATTTTACATATGTTTTCATGGTCATCCATAGTTTAATACTTTATATCCTTTTATAGCAAACTGTTCCTCAGATATATCTCTTAATTTCTTATTACATTTGCTTGTTTTGTGTGTGTTCATACATACAAATGTAGGGAGGTGGGTGCAAAGTGTGTCCATCAAAGAACATCCTGTCCGGGCAGTTCTCTTGTTCTCCCTTATGAATCCTGAGGATTGAACCCAGGCTGCCATATTTGGTGGCAGGCACCTTTACTCACTGAACCATATCACCAGCCCCAAATATACCAGATTTTAATCACACATTGATCAGTTGATAGAAATCTAAAAAGTACTTCAATGGACATTCAGGTACAAAAATTAGAATGTATTTTTCAGGATATAAGTGTGAAATAGAATTAGATTTCTACTTTTTTGTTTGTTTAAAAGATTGACTTTTCTTTTAATGATGTGTGGTGGCGGTGGGATGTGCATGTGAGGGCTGGAGCCCACGAGGCCAGTGGCATTTGATTGTCGTTCATCTTCCTGGTCCTGGAGTTATGGGTGATTGTGAACCACCCATCCTGCCAAACTTGGGTCTTCTGGAATAGCAGAATAGCCGCAAACGCTCTTAACCACTGAGCCATCTCTCCAGGCCCTTGCTTTTGTCTTATATAGTCTTGGCTGGTCTGAAACGTGCTATTTAGCCCCACATCTGTAGCCATCCTCCTGCCTCTGTCTCCAGAGTCCTGAGATTATTGATGTGTGCCACCATACCCAACTCTACTTTCTTGAAGACACTCCAAAATGGCCTATACCATATGTCATGGTTTTAGGAGACATATCAGAGTTCTGCAGGGGCTATAGGTTCTTAGAACTGTAGTGGTGATCTCTGTGTGTGCAGCCTAGACTCAAATGCTAGAAGGACCAGTTTTCTTTTTACAGAGAGAATGCTTTAGTGGGTTACACATTTAAAAGGGTGGAAAGTAGGGGAGAGATCCCACCTGCACCGGATTGGTACAGAAAAAAATCAGGTTATTTTGGAATCCATTGTTTACTTTTAGCTGCATAATAATTTTCAAGTAGGTTTTCTTACATCCTCCTCTTCAAAGATGCCAGGAATGGCAGCCAATACCACGAGACGGGGTGGGTGGGGAAGGCTTGCACTCGCCCGTCACCCTCTGAATTTACTTGTGTAGAACACCAATTAAAAATCTCAAACGTGTGTCTTCCTCAGATTAAATTATATCTTTTTTGATTATCAAATATGAGCGTGTGTGTGTATGTGTGAGCGTGTGTGAGCACGCACACTCGCATGTGTGCGTGTGTTTTAAACATTTCCATAATGAGTTCCCAAGTGCTTTTGTGGCCATGGTTATTAAAGCCTGTGTGTTTGCGATTTCTTTGGCAAGATGCCTTTCGTGAAGAAAGGATATAGTGTTCTCTTGGTTCTTTGCCCAAAGTAATTTTGGAGAAGTCTGCGACTGTATTTAGTTCCTGTCATTCACTGGAGACAAGTCATTGTAATTACATTTGATCACACTCGGTTTACAGTTGTTTTATCGTGTTTTTTGTGCTGAATATCTACTCCGACATCATGGCAAAACCTAATGGCTACTGTTTTATTTGTTCATAAAATGTTTTACGGCCTTTTTTCCCCCCACTAGCACACATCGGGTTTCAATCATCACCCTTGCATAGGGAGAGGAAGGCAATGGATAAAGAGCTATCAAAATCCTTGACTACATAAAATTTTATTTCAGGTCACATTGCCATAAAAGATATTGAACGTATTTTGTGGCTTTTTCTCCCGACATGCTCACTGCAGTAGGAGGGTTACAGTGTTCAAGCAAACCATATGAAATGTGGAATTTAATTCACCTAAGGTTCCAAACATGGGTGTGTGTTTCCCATTGGCATGGGTAGACAAGTGTTTTACAAGAGACCCTTGGATAATTCAGAGTAAGAGACACCAGCATATTGGTTATTCTTGGGATTTACAGGCAGGCTACCCTCCTAACCAAAAGGCTACACATTTACCACTGTTATTCCTGTCTGTCCTAACATCTGTGCTGTGGTAGAGTTAAGTTCTGCCGCCGTGTTGTTTACATGGGGCCACCAAATGCCCCCAGCTCTCCTGTCTGACTGTCAGGGGTTGGAGATTACAGAGGCCAACACACTTGCCATCTTCAAAGTGTCAATTCTCACTGTGTCTTATTTTGACTAAAACCTTGGTCCCAAGATTCTCTGGAAATTGCTCCCAGCCTGTGTATCTGAGCCTTCAGTAGCCATGGCTGAGGAAGCATGCCTGTTAAAAAGGTGTAATTAATAGGAAACTTTGACATCCAGCTGAGGAAATTAGTTTGCATCAAAAAAGGCAAGATAAAGGATTAAAGAAATTTTAGTCCTAATCTAATTAACACCAATTAAAAGATGCAGATGAATTTGCACCAACAAATTGTTAATTATGCACCAATTTGCCTTTTCTGCAACCAAACTCACATCAGGAAAGTATTATTATCTTTTTTGTTTGAAGAAATTTACATAGTGGGTTTGTTACAATCATCTTTTGCATAATTAAAGAAAAAGTGGGCGGCAAGAGCAGGTGTGAAATACTTCTCCTGATATTTTAATTTAGGTTAACTCTTTCCAAGCAGAAGGTGAGGGAGATTGCTGTTGGTATCCATTCACTTACCAGGCAATGAGAAACTAACATTTATGCAGTTATATTGTTTTCTTATTCAATATATTTTAGTTTGTTTGTATTTTTCATATCCTGATCCTTAGAAAAGATCCTTTTGAGGTAGGGTGGTGCTGGAGGGAGCACTGGCTGCTATATCCAGAGGATTCCTAGCACCCATGTCCCATGGCTCACAAGGGCCCATAACTCCAACTCCAGGGGGATCTGACATCTTTGCCCTCCAAGTGCACCTTCTGCCATATGCGCACACCCTCCCCACACACATTTAATTAATAATGAAAACAAATCTTTGGACTGGAGAGATGGCTCAGCAGTTAAGAGCACTGACTGCTCTTCCAGAGGTCCTGAGTTCAATTCCCAGCAACCACATGGTGGCTCACAACCATCTATAATGGAATCGATGCCCTCTTCTGGTGTGTCTGAAGAGAGTGACAGTGTACTCCCACACATAAAATAAATAAATCTTAAATAAATAAATAAATATTTTCAAAAATGTTTTTAAAAACCCCACAAATCTTTAAAAGATCAGAGGAAAAAAAAAGAAGGGGGCTGGGAGATGGCTTAGTAGTTAAGAGCATTTGACCAACTTTTCTAGAGGATCTTGGTTCAGCCACCCACAACTGGCTTTACTGTTCCTGGGCGCCCGACGCCCTCTTCTGGCCTGTACAGGCACTGCATGCACCTGGTGCACATGCATACAAGCAGGCGAAACAATCATGCACATAAAGTAAACTAAAAAATTTTAAGAGCCTTTAGGCTGAAATGGTATAGCCAATTAAACTCTCTGGGATGCGTGTTCTAAGTGAAGAATTGATCTGGGAGGCCTCTAGAAAGGCTTTGTCTCAGATCTCCTCTCCAGCAATGTGAGCCCTTGCGGGTTGCAGCTGAAACCTGCCTCACTTGGCACTCAGGATTTGTTTACCAGTGTTACTCATGCACCACTGTGCTGGGACTTGTTTTTTTTTTTTTTTCCTGGTGACTCGCTCTTACGGCTCCTCAGATGGCGATCTGAGTAATTGTGCAGGGGGCGGTGAAGCTCAGGCCTATTATATCTGCAAATGACACATCTGTCCAAGTGTCATGTAATGAGCAACCGCAGCCCTCTTTATACAAACCATATTTCTCCTCTTTCCAAAATGGGAAAAGGGGTGGGGAGTAGGGAAGGGGAGAATCTGATAGGCAGCAGAGGATCAAGCATTTCTGTGGATTCCTCCAACCGTTGTACAGAAAATCCCATAGCTGCCTCCGATTTCCAGGTACTTATTATTAAACTCCACTCAAAGAAAATGTTTTCCCACTAGGTCTTGGTGTGAGAAACAGCACCCTAAAGCGGAGTATTGTTGTCTGCTGTGCATCCATTAAAGAGCACTAAGTGGTCTTTCTGTCTTTTCGTGGCTGACGTTAACACAGCAATTTAGGATGCTCAGTCTAGGTTTTTACTGTTTATACGGAACACTTTTGTATTCATGATTTGGCCCCAAACAAGACAGCTGTCATCTTCACAGATTTAAAGTTGGCCCCTAACTCTTATTCTCTCTACAAGAAGACTATTTTGAAAGGATTTTGCAATAAGCATAGTGAACAGGTTTCAGGCAGCTGCCTTTTCTCCTTGGTTTCCTCCCCTCTACTTCCTCATGGTTCTTCTCTGGGGCAGCCACATTCTCCAGGAGGTTGGAAACTTTCCCCTGCTTCATACTGCAGGGAGAGTTTCAACATCCCTTTGTTTAGGACACCAAAGAGAAGGTGTTCTTTATGAATATTGTCTTCTTCTACACAGTCACAGGATGATACCTGATCTCGCCCTTGGCCTCGAGAGCAGTAGTTCTCAGGGTGTGGTCCTGAGCAGTTATATAGGACCTAACCTAGCAATCGGTTGGAAATGTAGATTCTTAGGCCCCTCCTAGGAGTCAAATGACCAGGAAGGCTGAAGTATGGGAGTCAGCCTCCGTTCAGTCTAGGTGATGTCTGTTCTAGCTGCAGGGTGAGAACTCGTGTTTTGTACTGATTTGTGGTCTGGGTGGCAGGTCTCTTATGCATGCCTTCCATGAGACATATTCCTATTTTCTAGATCCCATTTCCAGGTCTGTCTGTGAGGTAGCAACAGTAGGGTAAGGATAGCAGAGCTGTTCTGCATGACTGAAAAAAAGAACTATATGTAAGTGAGCCAACTTCATAAAAGTTGAGTTGAGGTTCACTAGTAGAGTGCTTGTCAATATGGGCATTGTCTGCAGTTTGAACCTCAGATCTTTAGTCATTCCATCCATCCATCCATCCATCCATCCATCCATCCATCCATCCATCTTTCCTTCCTTCCATCCAGTCATCTGTCCTTCCTTCCTTCCTTTCTTCCTTCCATCCAGTCATCTGTCCTTCCTTCCTTCCTTTCTTCCTTCCATCCAGTCATCTGTCCATCCATCCTTCCACCCACTCATCTGTCCTTCCATCCATCCATCCATCTATCGATCCATCCATCCAGTCACCCATCCATTCATCTATCCTTCCACCTATCCCTTCTTCCTTCTATCTATTTGTCTTTCCTTCCTTCATTTTATCCATCCATCCATCCATCCATCCATCCATCTATTCATCTACCCATTCTTTCTTCCTTCCATCTACTCATCTATCCTTCCTTTCATCCATTTATCTATCCATCCCCATCCACCCATCCATCCATCCATTCATCCATGCATCCAAGCATCAGTGGTAATTTTACACAAAGCTTTCCAACAATAGTTGAAAGGGACCGTTCAGTAAGTAGGTGAAACCTGCCATACCCAATCTAAAACCTAGAGTTTGTTACCACTTATAGAAAAGCAGGTTTGTTTTATGTCTATGTTAGACCTTGAGTTATCTAGTGTTCTTCCATTGTAGAATGGTCCACCAGGGTAGGGGTTCAGAGTATGTTCTATGGGACCATTGCCATTTGCTTATGGAAGACTTGTATACCATGTTAGCTTCCTTCTGACAAATGGTACAGACTCAGGAGCCAGTTGGTGGTCTTAGAAAGGACCTTTTGGGTTTCTCTGACTAGATAGAAACCCTAGTCCCATTGGCAGCTAGCCTGGGCCTGGCCATCCATTCTGGATCATTGATGTGTGCTATCCTGCTTGTGATGTTTTACTGTGTCCTACCCAATATGTTCTTCCCTAGCCCAGAAAGGAAGAAAGACCATTTGAGTTGTTTCACAAATCCTTGGTGTTTTCTTTTCTTTTTTGTTTTGTTTTTTGAGACAGGGTTTCTCTGTATAGCCCTGGCTGTTCTGGAACTTACTCTGTAGACCAGGCTGGCCTTGAACTCAGAAATCTGTTTGCCTCTGCCTCCCAAGTGTTGGGATCAAAGGCGAGCGCCACCACTACCTGGCCCTTGGTGTTTTCTTATGTGATTATTCTCTTAAATCATTTTTAAAAAATTTTATGTGCATTGGTGTTTTGCCTACATGTATGTTTATATAAGGGTGTCAGATCCTGGATTTACAGACAGTTGTGAGCTGCCATGTGGGGTGCTAGGAATTGAACTAGGGTCTTCTGGAAAGGTATTCAGTACTCTTAACCACTGAGTCATCTTTCCAGCCCCTTATGTGATTCATTTTGACCAGAGCTATGACATCCGAAGAACCCCAGGAGTCAGCTTATATACAAAATTCTTCAGAAAAAGGTTGGAGTGACTGAGGGTAAGTTAGTAGTGTGATTGGCTGGCATGCTTAAATTTCTGGGTTCATTCAAAATAACCAGATAAGTATATACATCTGTGATCTGAGGTCTGGGTGTGGGGTTAAGGGAGGAGGGTAAGTTCCAGGAATATTGGGAATTGGAGACCAGCCTAGGCTACATGTCTCAAAAACAAAGCAAATAACAACAGGAAAGAAACTGGCTTATAGTTAACCTTCTCAGGAGGCAAGGACAGTAAGAGTCACCATTGAATGGGACCTGGGGTATTCGAGAGTTTTATTTACTTGTTTTTCTCATCTGTTAGTTTGAAATTTTAAAATAGATAAGCTAGATTCCCCTTGAATTAACCTCTTTGCTCCTGGAGAAGAGATGAGGTGAGGTCTTACCTCTGGCTCACCTGTAGAGGACGTTGCCGTCTTCCTGGCTGGGGGACTCTCAGGACAACCATTCTGCAGGGGCTGACTGGTTATGTTCCACAGTTTAATGTATTTCTGAAGTCTTCCTTCCTGGGAATGTAGTGAACAAAATGATCCCCTTGGAGATGAGGAATAGCAAGATAAAATGTCCTGGAGTCCGTCTAGTCCCTCATGCCTCCCACCCCTTTAAGATGGAGCTTTGGGTTTAAATGAACCCTGGGATTGAAGTTCACAGTATTGTGTGTTCCTGTTCAGAAGGCTTCACAAAGACCTTCTTTTATGAAGAAAACAGCCAGCCAATAAAATGGCATTAGAGTACATTATATATGTGACCAATCATTTTATAAACCCGATGTAAGCCTTCAGGCATAATTGGAGTTCTTAGCAAAATACTTTGGTTTTTAATATTTCTATGACCCTCTAAGGGGGACTTAGCAATTACTCTTAAATTTTCAAAGTGGGGCATGGAGTTTTAGCTGCGTGACTTCCATTAAAGCCCATGGGAGTCTTGTTGCTAAAGACATCACACGACTCAAGAAAATGTACTTCTTCTTATGAAATTGCTAGAAGTAATAGTTACAGGAGCATAGCCCAGTGCTGCTGGTACATTTACCGTCTTTTTATGCATGTTTCAAATTTTATACTTTTATAAAAACTCAACAGTTCTGTGAGAAATTGAAAAAAGCAAAAAAGCTTATTATGTGTTTTCTAAAAGTAAAGGGTAGCAAAATATGAAATGGATTTTTTAAATTAAGGGAAAAATTAAAATAATCCTTTAAAAAACTCAAATGTTTGAAAATATTTATTATTTCAAAATTTGCATAGCGACTTCCAGAATTTTTTAAAGTGTATCTTAAAATTGAGCTTTAAACACAGTCTCTTAGGCTGGAGAGATGACTCAGAGGTTAAGGGCACTGATGACTTCCAGAGGTCCTGAGTTCAATCCCCAGCAACCACGTAGTACTTCAAAACCATCTGTAATGGGATCCAACACCCTCTTCTGGTGTGTCTGAAGGCAGCTACAGTGTGTAGTCATATACATAAATAATTCTTTAAAAAAAAAAGACAGTCTTTCACTGTGTGAAGAAAGATTCCAGGTTTTCAGTGGCCCCAGTAGGAACACTTAGATGAATCAAAGCAAATCTGGACAAATCTCCATTCCTTTAGATAGGGTAAAGTAGCCAGTCTTCCCCATAGACAAGAGGAGGCCTAGTGTATCAGTTCCCTAAGAAGGCAAGCCCTTCCACGAAGTGCTGTCCTACACTTCTGTGGTCAGGGTGGCATGGTCATCGCTATCTAAGAGTCTTCAAGGAGAGCCAGTGTCACATCTGACTCCAGATGCCAGATTTCCTTGTGCTTTCACCCCATGCCACATGGAAGAAGAAAGTGCACCGGTTAGCAGGCTCTTAGGTAAGGTGCACTCATCTGGGAAGGGGCTGGAGGATTCTAGAAGGAGACCTTCCTTCCGCTGATACTTGGAGGACGTTCTGAATTTTTAAACTGCCTTAAAATCTACACAACTGCCTTAAACCACTACTAAAACTTCAACTGCCCTAAAATCTAAACAAGCAGAGCTTGCACAACCAAGCTTCGCAGGTCCGGTGACCAGACCCAGTTCCCTGACCTTGGGGGCTCAGCACAATATCTAGAGCAGAGTCATCTTTGGAGCTGTATTTCCCATAGTGCTTTGGGGGGTACAGTAACCTTGGCCTCAGATACATTTGTTTTTATCACATTCAGAGAAAGAGAGGAAATCCTAGAGACTGAGAAGCGAGGGCCGAGGCTTGAGATGATTATAGCAGGCTAGGCTTCAGTGGTGCCGTGTTCACCGGTCTCCTCCACTAAGCCCTCGGACTTCTCAAATGTCTTCATGAACGGTTAGTCCTAACTGGTTCTCAACCTCCATAACGCTGTGACCCTTTAACTCAGTTCCTCATGTTGTGATGAGCCACAACCATAAAGTTATGATGTCGCTCATTTTGTTAGTGTTATGAATCATAATGTAAAGTACCTGATATGTAGGATATCTGATATGGAAACCCCCAAAGGGGTCTGGACCCATAGGTTGAAAATCCCTGCTAAGGAAGTTCTATACCAGGTTTCTTTTCATCAATCAGCAGAGCAGGTTTTAGGGTAAGGGTGTATTTTGTTTTATGTTAAACAAGCAAACAAAAAGACACACAGAGTCAAACATCCATACACATATTAAAATTAAAAAGACATGTAACTGGGGTTAGAGAAATGGCTCAGTGGTTAGAAGCACTGGCTGCTCTTTTGAGTTCAAGTCCCAGCGACCACAGGGTGGCTCACAACCGTCTATAATGGGATCTGATGCCCTTTTCTGTCTGGCATGCAGGTATACATGCAGACAGAGCACTCATATACATAAAATAAATAAATCTAAAAAAAAAAAATCCAAGTGATTAAACTTTTAAAATTATTTTAAAGTCGGGTGTTTTTTTAAAAAATTTATTTAATGTATATGAGTACACTGTTGCTGTCTTCAGACACACCAGAAGAGGGCATCAGATCCCATTTCAGATGGTTGTGAGCCACCATGTGGTTGCTGAGAATTGAATTCAGGACCTCTGGAAGAACAGTCAGTGCTCTTCACCACTGAGCCATCTCTCCAGCCTGGTGGTACATAATTTTAATCCTACCCCTTGGGAGGCAGAGGCAGGAGGATCTCTGTGAGTCCGAGGCCAGCCTGGTTTATAGAGTCAGTTCCAGGACAGCCAGGCTGCATAGAGAAACCCTGTCTCAGAAAACCAAACCAAACCAAACCAAAAAGTCATTTAATTTTTGTGTGTGTGTGTGTGTGTATTATAATCTCAAAAATAAAAAGCAAAATACAGCTTTTATGGATGTTTTGCCTGCATACAGGTCTATACACTTGTATACCTTGTGTCAGGGAGGATAGAAGTGGGTATCGGGTCCCCTAAAGCTGAAGTTAAAGATGGCCATGAGAGGCTACATGTGTGCTGGGAACACAACCTGGGTTCTCTGCGAGAGCAGCAAGTGTTGCTAACCACTGAACCTTCTCTCTAGCCCTTAGGGAAGTTTTAAAAACACAGATGAACATTCCACAGAACCATTCCCCTCCCCCCCCCCAACACACATGTCCATAGCTTGGGTTGAGAATGAACTCTTGCCAATTTGACTCCCCTAGTCAGGATGACAGAGGTGACCCGGGTAAAGGTACAAACAGGAGCGGAGCCCTTGTTCCGTAAAAGCTTAGTGGCCTCAGTAACGAGGGGGCTCGGGATAGTTCTTTTTGAACAGTAACCCTTTAACTCGCCAGCCTTAATAGCTCCAAAGGGTCACTTGTAGAGAGCCCCGGGCTACACCTGCCTTGCATAGATTAGGGCCAGGCTGCAGCTGTCGACATTTGCAAGACTAAGGTGTAGCTGAAGAGGCTGTGGTACTCAGCGGGGCGCCAGCCTCCTCCAGTTCCTGAGACTGGCATCTAGGATTAAGAGGGCCTTTGCAAGCCAGGCGCAGAAATTGCAAGATGAGGCAGGTAACGATTTCCTGAGTTTTATGTATCAGACCTTTGGAGGGAAGCGGGACCTTCCACGGGTCTGCCCTGAATTAGCCGTTCTTTTTACAATCAGATCTATGGTGGAACAGCTGCCAGACTGGTCAGCACATCCGTGGGCCGAGACACAAACAAGGGAGCTTGTGAATGTGTGGGCTGGTCCCCGACAAAGACAAAGGGGGAATGACTTTTTGAAACCCGTAGTTAGTCAGCATCATCAGTCTGTGGGTCAGACACGCTTCTTCCTGTAATGTGCATTCACTTCGTGGAGAATAACAATTAGGATAATTCTTGTGTGTTCTCTACAGGAAGTAGTATACTGCTTGTGAATGGCGGTCTGAATGAGGGAACCATTAAAGGGGTTTTAATAGACTTTTCAGCCGAAAGACATAAGGGACTCTAGTTCTGTGGCCTTAATTGAGAAATATTTTTGCCCGTGTGAGGGAGCTTAATCAAGTTTTCATTCCGTACCTGGTCAGGGACCAGGCTGAATGTGCTCTTGAATCACTTGAATAAAATGTGCGGTGAAGACTCGTTAGGTCTCTGGGAACTCGAATGTGTGTTTCTCATCTCTCCTGCGGGCACGGAGGATCCCATACCTGGTTTACTGTGTTGGGTTGAATGCGTCTGTTCTCATTTCTAATGAACTTTACCACCAGACTGCTTGATCATGACTAAGCCCAGGAACAATGCAAATGGAATTGCCCCCTGATGGGGAGGAATGGGCCCAGATGGCCCTTAAAAGGTGATAATTAGGAAATATAGCATATCTGAGTAGCTAGAAGGAGAGAAGCTTGTTAGAGACAGTCAATCTGTTTGAAGCGATGGTCTCTCCCTTAATTATATGCATTTTCATTTAGAGTTGCTTTAAAGTAAAATTTTCCCAGGAAAAATGATCAGTCCCTAGAACCTAGGAACTATGCCTTTTACTATTTCGTATGGTTTTTGACTAATTATTTTTCTTCATATTTTTTGAGGTCGTTTCCCGGATCTGTGTAACACTTGCTGTGTGAGCTTCAAGAAGCTGTTTAGGTTGTTTTAACTCTTATGCTGAAGCAGTAGGGGACTGATTAAACGTGAGAAAAATATTGGTATATATTTGTAAACTGAATTTTTAAATTCAAGATAGTCACAGGGTACCACAGTCTGTGATTCCATAGACTTTGTGAGCTTGCCTTAAATGTATTTGCCTTCTTGGCAGCGGAACACACTGACACTTTTCAAATATGTCATTAAAATGATTTTGCATATGACAAGTTGGACTTGGTGGATTATATTTTTATCTGAATTAGCATATTTGCATTTGCTAATGACACCACTTCCTTGGCTTTTCTTTAGATTCTTTTTTTTTTTCCAGTATACAAACTTGGCTTCGCTTTAAGAAAAGCAAGTGAACCGGGAAAGATACAGTATTAGCTGAAGAGGGAGGGAGGATGCCCACCCTGCCTCAGCCAGGGCTGTGAGATGGTACCAGCCGCTCTTCCTTCAGATCAGAAGTTCACAGTTTGTAGAGTCAGAAAGGGAAGGGACGTTGAAGTGCTACACTACACTCTTCTGGATCTTTTGTGGATCTTTTGGCAGTCACACTTGGGAAAAGAATCTGCTTTTCCAAAGTTGCTCACCACTGTCATAGCTCACCACTGTCGTTTACCTCCACTCCAGCACAGGTCCCTGGGGGCCTCAGGCCCAGGTGAGACCTGCCCACTCAGCATTGCAGGGACTTTCCATAAAAGTCAATCTCTGCTGGCCATTGCTCCTCTTGCCTTCAGGAAACATGGTGTGCTGAAATGTGGGGTTCCAGGAGGGATGCTGGGTGCTGAACCCCAATTTATAGAGGCTCTGCCACCATGCTGTCATCTCTCAAAGCATCTTTGACACCTTAATGTCTTGTTCCAGAAACATGGGTCTAGATAATTCTGAGTTTGGACTTAGAATCAAACATACTAAACCTGAACCAAGCTGGGTCCTACCCTCCTCCAGTTGACTTCAAGTGGGGGTGGGAGACAAGTCAGGTGACCACGGGTACCCTGCTTGAAGAACAGCTTGGCTTACTTCCTGGGAGATTATTAACAGGTTGTCCCAAAGGAATTAATCCAGCTCAGATTTCTTATGTTATCAGCAGAAAAACAAAAATTATCTAGCTCAGACACGCTTAGGGGGAGACAAAGTCAAAAACAAGTAGAAGATAAAAAACCTCATCTGCTCTTTAATTCCATGGTTCACAGCAAGGCATAGTTTAAATCCCCATCGCCCAACAGGATCAGCAAAGCAGAGAAAGATTTTTAAAGATTGCTTCCACTATTGCAACTTTTGAGTAATTGAGATAGGACCTGGCTCCATGTCCACAGTTGAGATTCCTCTGCGTCACAGAGCGCAAAACTCTCCAGGTAGCCCTAGCCTTCTCAGCTGGCCTTTTAAAGGTGAGTTCGAGCCACAAGCTTGTCTCTGGTAAAGGTAGTGAAACCTTGACTGTTGCAACCAACAATGTCTGAGATTTTGTTTAACAGCAAAATGTAAAGAACAAAGTTGAAATGGCCCAGGAGGAGGAGGAGGGTGATTAACTCTGCATTCTTTTTAGGCTGTTTTATTAATTAGCTATCCCGAGTAGTAAATTGCATTCCATTTGAAAGCTCTGTGGAGGGAATTTGCATGTGGCCTAAATACTGTCTACATTGTTGTGTAAAGTAGCATTTTATCTCCCCGGTTTGTCCCCTGCCTCCTCCTCCAACCCTAGTGAAAGTTTTACCTTCATCTCTTAAGCAGTGGAAGCCTGCCTGCATTCTGGTCCTTTGACACCATCTTTTTGTATTATTAAATCCTCCGCTGGCCCTGGGCAAGCTCCTTGGTGCTCTGATCGCCTAGGTTAACAAGAGTTCTCTCTCTTTGCGTTTAGTTACAGGGGTTGTTTTCAGCTTCTGGCTTTGCTTAAGAACTGACTAAAAGGAACATTTAAAAGTTTTAAGTTCTCTTTCTCTTTCAAATTATCCTTTGTTCCTGTGAGTTTATCCTTTCCTCGCTGAGCTTGGGACTTGGGAAAGTATTTTAGGCCTCATCCTATTTAACACAGTGACTAACCTACAGCCACTCAGTGGACTCAATATTCTAGATGCCAGTGATTTGAGTGTGTTCCAGAGCTGCCTACCTAGCCTTTCTGGATATTTAGATGGAAGGCCTGTCATTTAATTTGGGTTCCCTACTGCAACACTTTTTGAAAGAATTCATATCAAACTTGCATAGGAAAATCTGCTGTTTAATGGGGTTGGTGTCTTTTCAATCCCCGCTTTACAATTCAATGCAGGATTTCCTCCATTTTAAAAAATCATTAATCACATACTTCTGACATTTTTCCCTTTCATTTTTGGCAGGGAGAAAAGTTATTTGAATAACAAATAAACAAATAAAAAACCCATCCCGGGCAAGTAGCTGTCAACCTCCTCCTTGAACAAAAGCTGGCTCTATAGCGGTTTTTGTTTGGTTAGAGGCAGCAGGGTGGTGCAGACACTGTGCTGAAAGGCATGGGTTAATAAGCACTTTCAGAGCTACTATCTCTCTTGATTAACTCTCTGATCACTTGCTTTGAGTGGCTGACCTGTTCTCTGCTGGCCCCTCCAGAATTCCAACATGGTAGCCTTCCTTCCCTAAAGACTCCCTCTGTAGACCCGGTGCTGAGATGCAGCCAGGGATGTTTGTGAGCAGTTGAGTTTAAAAGCATTGTATCTTGTTCTTCTGATCTAAGGGATGATGTATTTATATATTTATTTCATGTATATGAGTACACTGCCGCTGTTTTCAGACACACCAGAAGAGAGCATCGGATCCCCATTACAAATGGTTGTGAGCCACCATGTGGTTGCTGGGAACTGAAGGGACCTCTTGAAGAGCAGTCAGTGCTCTTAATCACTGAGCCATCTCTCCAGCCCTGTATTTATTTATTTATTTTTTAAGACAGGATCTTGGGGCTGGAGAGATGGCTCAGCAGTTAAGAACATTGACTGCTCTTCAGCAGGTCCTGAGTTTAATTCCCAGCAACCTCATGGGGCTCACAACTATCTCCGATGCCCTCTTCTGGTGTTTCTGAAGACAACTACAGTGTACTCATATATAATACTAATGTACACATATAAAAAAATTAATTAAAAAAAAAGACAGGGTCTCACTGTGTAACCTTGGCTGGCCGGGAAGTCACTGCAGACTAACATGGCCCTACCTACACATCTACCTGCTTCTGCTTTTCAGCTGCTAGGACCAAAGGTAGTATGCCCTGAATGATTCTTGATGACTATTTTAATTACTCTAGAGTTGTAAGTAAGCTGTATAGACCAATTTTCAGGCACTAACTTTGGTTCAAACTGGCCCTTCTATAGAAATTGTAATTGTTTTGTGGAAGGTCTAATCAGAATGGTTCTCCCATTCCCCATCTCTGTAGGTAGTTTTTATAAAATATGTATAAATGTTTTGCATGCATGTATGCATGTGTGCCACATGCCCATGGAAGTTAGAAGAATTGGAGTTACAAGTGGTTATGAGCACCACGTGAGCCCTGGGAATTGAACTCGGGTCCTCTGCAAGAGTAACCAATTCTTTGAGAGGTGATGGTTCAGTGCTGGAGACTGGAGCTCCTGCAGAGGGCGTAGGTTCAGTTCCTGGCACTCATGGCAGCTCACAACTATCTATAACTGTAGTCTTTTACTCTGGCTCCCATGACCCTGCATTCATGTGGCACACAGATAATGCAGGCAAAATACCCACACACATGGAATAATTGAAATTTAATTAAAAATAATCTAGTGAAATAGTAAAGCAAGAGGTCGGCTTCCCTAGGCAATAAGCTCATGGTGGATGGGCTGTGACCACTCCTCTGATCGGATAAATTGTTGTTACACTGTGACGTGGGATGGTGTAGGTATGTGGGGAAGGAAGTCCCAGATTGCTTTTCCAGAGCTTACAGGCCAATGACTGCTCACTAGGTCACTCCTCTGATTGGGCTGGGAGAGCACATAGGGTGTGTAGACGTCTCATTGGCTTTGATGATCCCAATAAGCAATTTACCTAATCTCTATCCAATTTCTACAAAGCCCTTGGAGGACCGTTGGGCTGGGTGATTCAAAATATTCCTCTTTCAGAGCCCCTCTGGCTCCAGGAAATTCTCTTTTCACTTGTCCTTAATCTGTGTTCACTCCTCCGATGACGAAGTTTCCTAGTCTTGGTTATGAGACAATGAATTCAAAGCCATAGGCTTTGGGGTGCTGGTGGCCATGGAGCTTCTGGAACTCCAGCTCTTGGGTTAAGTTCACCAAGAGCCCAGAAAGATTTTCTCACTCTAAGAAAGCCACAGGACGATGCACTATATGGAACTGCTGTCCTTTGACCAGTTTTAACCTAAAAAATAAAATTGAGTTCTCATGCCTGTGTTTGTTTTGATATGACCTTGCCATACCCTTCTTGCCACAGCCCTGAGGCCAAGGGAGCCTGCGAGCAGGCCCCAAGGACCTGGTAACCCTCTTCAATGTTGCTTCTGTGGACAGTATCCTGGCCTGGTAGTTCCAGAAAGTGAGAACTCAGAGCCAGGAGACAGGAGAGAGAGTGGCCCATCCAGTGGCTTGTTCTGTCCACTGTTCTTGTTTCCAACATGCTGGTGTGCCAAAGTGGCACATACCTGTAACACTACCACTTGAGAGGTGGAAGCAGGAGAATGAGGAGTTCAGAGCTATCCCAGCTACACAGGGAGCTTGTACCTAGCCTGGGCTACATAGTTTATAGCAGTTGCAAAATACAGTTATAAAGTAGCAACAAAAATAACCTTATGGTTGGAGGTCCCCAACCATAAGGGTTGCAGTTAAGAAAGTTAAGAACCACTGCCCTAGTAAGTTCTTTGTCTTCTTTTGGAGCAGGATCTCTCTTGGCAGCCCAAGCTTCTCGGCTGTACTTCTGGAAGGCTAGGTCACAGAGATTTCCCCACTGCACCCAGCTTTGTGCCTTGCGTGTTTTGATGTCATCAGCTTAGCTTCTTTAGTTATGGTTAGCGCCAACCTAAGCTGCGGTAGCGCTTACAGTCACAGCTTTATTGAGATATAGTTTAAAATCCGCAAACTGAAGGTTACTTATGGATACAGTCCAGTGGTTTTTAGTGTATTCATGCAGTTATGAAGTGATCATCATTCATTCTAGAACATTTTTCTTCCTCCCAAACTCTCATTTGCTTTTGGCATTAGGTCCTCATTTCTGCCTCCCCCCCCCCCAACAATCACCAATGTCTTCTCTTCCCTGTCATTCCTTTTTAAGTTTTATTCTATTTTAAATTGGGTGTGTGTTGGGGGGAGGTGGGGGAGGCCAGGAGGGAGTGTCAGGTCCCTTCAAGGTAGATTTACAGGCATTTGTGAGCTGCTGGGTGTGGGTACTGGGAACCCAACTTGGGTTCTCTGCAAGAACAATACAGACTTACTTCTGTCCTAGCCTTGGAATCAAGGCACACACACAAACATTCACTTAATTTTATCCTTCCTCTGTAACAAGTTATGGGCATGGAGAGAGAAGCTCAGGTTCCATCTGGTCCACCAGGCCTCCCAGCTGGACTCTGCTGGGGCCTTCACTGGGCTCCTGCCTTTGTTCAGCCTGCCCATCATCACCTCTGCGGTCTCCTCACCTGCTCTAGTTCACGCAGATCTGGATTATTTTAAGCAGAGGCAGGATGGAGGGAAACCCAGCATTTTCAGGGATTTGGGCATGGAGGCGCTGAGATATCCAGCCAGGCTGACACGCCGACATGTACAGGAGGCTTAAGGAAGATTTTTTAAAAAGACTCTCCGAAGGCAGGAACAGCGTCTTTCTGATTTATTTCAGTCCTTTTCTGTAGGAGTCTGTCATTTTAACCTGTATCTCAGGTTGGATTTAACAGCTAAAGCCAGCCTCTACTGAAGTGGCCACCTTTGATGTTACAGTACTGAGGAGGGGAGGAGCTGATGGGACAAAAGTCGTAATTGCCCAAATTTACAATAGGTTCCCTTCAGCAGCCAGCACAAAAGAAATGTTAATGCAATAAACTGTAAACCGGAGGAAGCTAAGCCGGTTTATGGCTGGTGTAAGCTCCATCAGGACAGCCGCTGCCCTCTTTCCTTAGGAGGCATTACAATGGCTGTGCTAGAATTGAGCTCTTTTGACATCAGTGGCTATTCTGCCTTCCCTCCAGCATATAACCCCCTCACTCCCTCCACAGATTCCCGAGAGAGACCAGTTGCAGGGACCCATGGGACACGGAGGGCTGAATTTAAAAGCACAGGCAGCTTGAGCTGTGAGCATGCATGTGGTGCAGTCGCAGCCCAATCATTCATTGTCTTTCTGCAAGCATGCTTTGGGAGGGACCCTGGAACATAGTGTGTCTATGTTGGGCCATTGAGTGAGAGGGCAAGCTGGGTTGAGCTGTCAGGCGCCTGCCTCCACACCAGAACTGAGGCTCCAAGGGGCTGTCTTAACACTTGGGTTTCATCCAGCCTCATTCATACAAGCCTTTCCCTGGGTTTGGGTATCTGTTGCTGAGAAGCTGAGGAGCATAATCCCAGTGGAAGGGGCTTTCTGAGATCTTGGTGCCTGATTGCATGCTGGGAGGGGCCATAGCAAACGAATTTCTTAGCGATGGTTCTCTTGCCCATGGACACTTCCCCACTAGCAGAGAAGTTCTGCTGCAGAGCTTAGATTTGGATATTAGTTGACAGAACTAATAGCAAACCCTGTGGGTGTGGCTCATACTTGCAGTCTCTGCATTTAGGAGGCCGAGGCAGGAGGATCATTGAAGTTTGGAGCCAGCCTGAGCTATGTAGTAGGTTTAGGGTCAGCTTGGGCTACATAGTGGGTAATTGTGTTAATTTTTTTCCCCCTAGGGAGCTGATAAACTCAGCTTGGTGGTACACCTCTGTAGTCTTAGCACCTGGGAGATGCAGAAAGGAGAATCAGACTTGGTGGCGCCAGCTTGAGCTATGTAGTGGGTTCCTGGTACTCTGCAGTATACGAGACCCCGGATCAGAAACAATAACAGCACCTACTGTCCGTCTAGAGGACCTGAGTTCAATTTCCAGCACCCACATCAGGCAGCTCACAGTAGCCTGTAACTTCAGTTCCAAGGAACCCTAATACTTTCTTCTGGCCTCTTGAGGGTATCTGCATCCACAGGCACATACTACACACACACACACACTCACACACACACACACACACACACACAGAGAGGTTTGCCAGGCCTGATGGAGCACACTTTTAATCCCAGCACTTGAGAGGCAGAGACAGCTGGATCATTGTGAGTTTCCAGCCAGTATGGTTTATATAGTGAGTTCCCGGGCAACAGGAGCTACATAGTAAGATCCTGTCTTAAAAATAAAATGAAATGGAGTAAAATAAAATAGGACTAGAGGGATAGTTCAGGCCAAAAAGAGGAAAAAAAGATCTGTGACCTCCTTCCTCTTCTTCCTTTTCTGTCTCTTCATGCAAATGTGCGCATGTGTGTGTTCGAGAGGATATGCTTGCACTTGTGTAGGGTCCCAGAGGCCAACCTCAAGTGTTCTTTTTCAGGAAACAGGCATCTTTGTTTTTGGCCTTCAATTTAATTTTTTGTACACTGTGTGCTAGATACCAGCGGAGGCCAGAAATGGGTGTTGGGTTCCCTGGAACCACAGTTACAAATGTTTATGAGACATCATGTGGTTCTAAGAAATCAAACCGCGGTCCTCTGGAAGAGCAGCTAGTGCTCTTAACTAGTGACCCATCCCTCCTCAGCCCCCATCTACCTTGACTAGGCTGGCTGGCCAGTGATCGCAGGATCCTTTTGCGTCTCTTCAGTGCTAGGCTTATGAGCATTTGCCACCATGCCTGGCTTCTGTGATCTAACTCAGGTCCTCTGCTGACACAGCCCCTTTCCCTGGCACATGACCAACTGTGCCTTTGTGTGAGTACTCTGACCCTTTCTGCTTTGAACTTTACCAGGCATGGTGGCACGTGTCTTTAATCCTAGCACTTGGGAGGCAGAGGCAGGTAGATCTCTGTGAGTTTCAGGCCAGCCAGAGTTACGTGCTAAGACCTTGTCTCAAAATCCCAAAAAGTAACACACACACACACACACACACACATACACACACACACACACAGCAGAATCTCATGTGGCACATGTTACACAAATCCTTACAACATATATGCCTTCACTAGGTTCTGACATGTTTGTCTTTCATGATTTTTAAAAAAATCATGAAATTGGACAGTCTCCATGTTGACTGCCTTGATGAAATTGCCAGTTGAAGGATCAGTGACATTTCTGGGGGCTCATCAGAGTCACATTCAAGTGAGGAATAGTTATGCGAAGTCGTAGGTTAAACGCTCTTGGAATAGAATGTCATTTGACATGACAGAAATGAACCCTCCGAGGCCCTCAGTTCCTTGGGGACGCGCTCTCGCTTACAGTTCCCATGTTAAATAATTTTATTAACTGAGGCAAGAAGAGGCATCCGGTGACAAGGGAAATCTTTTTTTTTTCCCCCAACATTTTAATCCTAAACACAAAATTTATTATGTGTAGCTTTGGAGGCGTGTGAGCTCAAAAGCCCAGGAAGAGGAGGAACATAAAGATTAGAGTGTGGCATTTCTCTTCCCAGGTGTTATTTAAAGCATTGTACAAATTGTCAGAAAGATTAATTGTTGCTTGCAGCTAAACAGATGATAAATTTTAAAATTATATTATTACTGTGTGTCGGTATAAAAGCTCTGGGTCCCAAGTGTGTCACCTTCCTCTGTTGCTGTTGACAAGGTTCACATTTCACCGTACACCGCCAGAAGGTGTTGACATACATTCAGACTACTGATTAAATGTTTTTAAAACGTGCCACTCAGAAACTAACCCCGATGTTCTATGAAAGAGTCATTTTCAGAAGTAAGTTTTTCCCCTTCCTTCATCATTGACATGGAAGAAATTTTAAATATTGCCGTTTATAAAACAAGCTTTATGTTACCACATTTTTCTGTTTCAAATTGCAGCAATGCAAAAGGAAACAGGGGCTTGGGCATCCTCCTTTGTTTCTTTCTCTTTCACACACACACACACACACACACACACACAAGGTAACAAGATGGTGTAAAAATATCTCTGAGGAAGGTGATAAATACTGACTTGTAAACACCTTGGTCAGGCATGGGACCCAAAACACAGGGAGGTGATGACTGGCCTGGGGGTGTAGGTGAGTCCTTCATGTTTCAAAGCTGACACAGCTCTGTGCCTCAAGTCTAGAAGATTCTGTGGGCTGTTCACAATGGAATGCTTAAAGATATTCATTGATGGTTATGGCTTTCAACATTTTGTAGATGAAGTTGGGGCCTAGTGCACAAGCCTGTAGCTTTTGAAAGGTTGAGGCAGGAGGATCAAAGCCTGCTCGTGCTACAGCCTGAACAACTTAGTGAGACCCTTTCTAAAGATAAAGAGTAGGCCAGAAGTATTGGCACCAGTACTTGGACTCAGAGACAGGGTTCTACACAGCAAGCTTTAGGCTAGCCAGGGCTACAAAGTAAAGCCAGTCTCCAAACAAAAACAAACCTCCCCAAAACATAAAAGACAACAGTGGTGCATGCCAGCACTCAAAAGACAGAGGTAGAAAGTTCTGTGTAAATTCAAGGCTAACTTGATCTACATAATGAGTTTCAGACTCGCTAGGGCTACATAGCAAGACCTTGTCTCAAAATGTAAACAAACAAATTAATGGGGGGAGGCCTTGGGACATATATCAGTGGTAGAGCCTAGTATGTATGTGTAAGGCTCTAAATACAGTCCCTAATACTAAGAAATAAATATAGAGATAGACAAATTTGAGGATGAAATGGGCCAGGCATAGATAGGTCTTATCCCCAGAGCTTTACTGTCCAAGTGTCTAGTTGCCAAAATGTGAGTCCCTGTGAACTGACATTGGAGAGCTTTTCTTTTTGGTGTTAAGATATGGCTGTCGGGGGAAGGCTGGAAAGAAGCATAAAGGAAATGATTATGGGTGCATTATGGGAAAGTGGTGCATTATGGGAAAGTGACACTTTCTCCATCTTTGATTTTCAGGATACCTTGGTCAGAGGCTTGGACACTGGTTCAGTGATGAGGGAGGCTGATACATATACAAGATAGCCATGAGCCCAGCCGTTGTCACCTCATTATGGTGTAGCTAGAGGTGCAGGGACAGATGGTGATCCCTGTTCAGGAGGTTGCCAGTAGCTGTCAACAACAATCCTGAGGTGGCCATTTACGGACACTTGCTGCTGTAGAGCTTTGCACAGGTAGTGTGTCATTCATTTCAGCAGTGGGATAGCAGCAATGGGCACTGGTTCCTGCCCAGGAATATGACGCTCCTTTTATTCAGGAGGCTGCCACATACATTTCTTCCCTTCCTTTGTTGCATCTGTGTGATCTTTATTGAATTGCTTGGCACCTCTTAGCATGATGTTACGTGTTCTTCTCACCTATGACTTAATGTTTTCATGTGTAGCTATCACAGGAAAGAGGTAGCTTATTATACAGATTCTTATTTTCTAGGAGATAAAATCAGAAAGTGTGTGTGTGTGTGTGTTTGTGTACATGCATGTGCAGGACTATATAAGTGTGTGTGTGTGTGTGTGTGTGTGCGCGCGCGCGCATGCCTGCCTGCCTGTCTGTCTGTCTGTCTGTCTGTCTGTCTGCCTGCCTGCCTGCCTGCCTGCCTGCCTGTCTGCCTGCCTGTCTGGTGTATGGCTATGTGTATACTTACTCATGTGCCATTTCCCTGAGTATTATGTGTGGAGATCAGAGGTTCAGAGGCTGACATGAGGATTATTAGTTTCTTCTCCACCTTATGTTGCCCCAACTTGTGTTTACCCATCTCACCCATCCCCAGCACTGGAGCAAAGAGATGATGCAACTATGCCCTAGCTTTTATGTGGGTGCTTTGGTCTTCATGCCTGCACAGGAAACACTTACACACTGACCCATCTTCCTGGATCTCTGTTTATCTACCTTTTATGCAAAACATTTTTTTTTCTTTCAAAAGCTTTTCTGCTGGGCTTAGTATAGAAGGAAAATTTGGCTTAATCTTTTCCTATCTGGAAAACTCTCTGCTTTTGTTAAAGCAAAATGTAACAACAACAACAACAACAACAATAACAACTTACACCTGTGATAACCTGTCAGTTCTGGCTTTGTAAAGCAGAACGCAGGTGGACAGAAATATGGCCACATTGCACCTGCACTTGTCAAGGGCTTCTGGAGAAAGTGGCTACTGTGAGCAGGTGGTGAGCACCTGTGGAGGTTGTTTGCGTTCCTGCCTCTTGTGTAAATTCTCCTGCCCTCGGAGAGAGTAGAGGCTTCTTTGTATTGTTAATGACTTTCCCAGCCTTTCTCTGAGTAGGGCTGGTCTCCTCCTCTCAAGCCTGGAGATGTTTTCCCACTTATCTGACCCATGGGGGAAAGGCTGCTTGCTTGTGTTTAATACTGCTTTGATGGTTTCCTTGTCTTGCTGGAAGTCTGGTGACACAGTTGCAAGGACTATCACCAAACATTTCACATCCGGCCCTGACTTGTGAAATAGCTCTTTGGTTTCCTAGGAACCGGATCATGGTGTCCAGGGATCTGAATATTAATTGCAGCAGTCACATCCATTCATTGACATTTGTGTTCCCTTTGTTGGTTGGTCATGCTGTCACAGTGTTACCTATGAACTGGGAATGAACTGGGAGATCCAAGGATGTGTTGAATGAGCACTTTCAAGGTGCTAGGAACTCAGTGAGGTCCTAAGCCAGAAAGGCCAGTATCTGAAACTCAGCTCACAGCAAGCATCTTTTGTTTAAATTGACAAAATTAACTTAAAACGAAGTAGAGATGGGGGGAATATTTTCTTGTCCCATTAAGAGCAGTCAGTGCTCTAAATCACTGAGCCATCTCTCCAGCCCTTGTTCTCTCTCTTAAAAAGATTTATTATATTAAGTTAGCCGGCATGGTGGTGCAGGCCTTTAATCCTAGCACTCATGAGGCAGAGGCAGGTGGACCTCTGTGAGTTCGAGGCTAGCCTGGTCTATAGAGCTGATTCCAGAACAGTCATGACTACCCAAAGAAACTATTTCTAGAAAACAAAAACAAAAACAAAAACAAAAGGGAAAAAGAAGGTTTATTACTAGCAGTGTGTGGTGGCGCAGGCCTTTAATCCCAGCACTTGGGAGGCAGAGGCAGGTGGATTTCTGAGTTCGAGGCCAGCCAGGTCTATTGAGTGAGTTCCAGGATAGCCAGGACTATACAGAAAAACCCTGTCTCGAAAAAACAAACAAACAAAAAGAACAACAAAAGAATTTTATTATTTATTACTGTTGTTGTTGTTGCTGTCTGTGTGTATGTATGTGTGTGTATTAAAGATGGCCAGAAGAGGCTATTGGATCCTGGAGCTGGAGTTACAGGTATTTATGAGCTACCTGATATATATGGTGGGATCAAACTTGGGTCCTCTAAAAGAGAAGCAGTTATTTTTAACACCTGAGTTCTCTCTTCAGCTCCAGGTATGTTTCTTTCTATAGCAGTGGTTCTCAACCTTCCTAATGCCATGACCCTTTGATACAGTTCCTCCTATTGTGGTGACCCCCAAACATAGAATTATTTAATTTCTATTTCATAACTGAAGTGTTGCTACTGTAATGAGCCATAATATGTGAGCTCAAAAGGGTCATGACCCACAGGCTATGATCTACTCTTCTGTAGGCATATGCCTTCCCTTACTAAAAAGTCTTCAGTTCTCTTTGGTAAAAAAATTAAAGTGACTCATAACTAAATTATTTCAGAGCCATAGGATTGAAAGCATACACTTGTTTAGAGCATTATGTTTATAACTTGGACAACATTCACAACATTATATGTGAGCAAACCATGAAGGCACGAAACCTAGGTTTTCTGGTTCTACTCCCCAGCACAGAACGAAAGGAAGTAAAAGCAGGGACTCAAATACCCCCCTGGGGTGTGATTCACATAGCCCAAAGTAGGAGTAGCCTAACTGCCCACTATGGATAATGATAATATGGCAGAGACCGACAGTGGAATAGTGTTCTCCCCTTAAACGGAATGGAATTCTGGTACCTGCTGCTATGT
The DNA here is from genome assembly GCF_008632895.1 of Mastomys coucha. Taxonomy (NCBI): domain Eukaryota; kingdom Metazoa; phylum Chordata; class Mammalia; order Rodentia; family Muridae; genus Mastomys; species Mastomys coucha. Next base: position 107,235,838 of record NW_022196915.1, read on the forward strand.
AGTTGAATAAATGATGCCCAGTGACACACGGGTGATACTGCAAGACTCTACTTACATTACGGGTCTAAAGAAGTCAAATTCATAGCAGCGGAACTCAGAATGGAGAAGGAGAGCGCGAGTGTGCATGTGTGTGTATGTGTGTGCGTGTGTGTGCATGTGTGTGTGTGTGTGTGTTCGCTCGCGTGCGTGTGCATGTGAATGTATACCATAGCTCACTTCAGTGTTTAATTTAATGTGCCAGAGAGAGGGTCCCTCAATTGAGGAATTGCTTCCATGGCATTGGTCCATGGGCATTTTCTAATTAATGGAGGTAGGCCAGCCCACTGTGGGTAGTGCCATCCCTAGGCAGGTAGGCCAGCCCACTGTGGGTAGTGCCATCCCTAGGCAGGTAGGCCAGCCCACTGTGGGTAGTGCCATCCCTAGGCAGGTAGGCCAGCCCACTGTGGGTAGTGCCATCCCTAGGCAGGTAGGCCAGCCCACTGTGGGTAGTGCCATCCCTAGGCAGGTAGGCCAGACCACTGTGGGTAGTGCCATCCCTAGGCAGGTATGCTTGGGCTGTACGTGAATGGCAGCTGACTAGTAAGGCTGGGGGCGAGCTGGTCAGTAAGCTGTCCTTTGGTTTCTGCCTCAGTTTTTTCTTCAAGCTCCTGCCTTGGCTTCCCTTCACGACGGGATGTAACCTGCAATCTGAAGTAAACCCTTTCCTCTCCGAGTTGCTTTAGTCCCGTTGTTCATCACAGCAGCAGGTGATGATGACGATGACGATAGGAGAGAGACAGTAGTGGCTGCTGCACAGTGTTGTGAAAAGTATGCAGATATAAAATATAGACCTAGAGTCATCCCGGCAGACAGTTGTCTGTATATTGAACCACAGTTGGGGAAAGGAAGCAATGGTGTAATGGTGACGAAGCTTCTAGAAAAGCTATAACATGGCCCTGAGCCAAAACACACACACACACACACACACACACACACACACACACACACACACAAATAAGTAAAAATAAAACAAAAGCTAGGACTAACTTTTTTACAAAGTCAGTTTCTTGCCTTCCACTTGTCTGCAAAAAACAAAACGCTTTTTGAGAATGTTCTGTCCTTCCATGTCCCTTCCTGTGTCCTTTGTGGCTAAAAAGAGTTTTTAGTCTCTCCTGCATTTCCTTTCTTATCCTCAAGAAGATCTGTCTTTCTTTGAAATGCTACAGTCCTAGGTCCGGGGCTTTGAGGCATGCACTTGCCCAGCAGATGCAAAGACCCTGGGTGTCTTCCCAGTGCTGCAGACAAGAAAGGCTTGTAGCCCCTTATAAATTGTCGGCTCCTAGAGATCACTCTCCCCTCCTGGCCTAAATCAGCGTTTATTCTGTGTTAGCTCTCTCAGTATAGAAGGAGCCTTGTGCCAGCAGCATGAAGGACTGCTGCTTCAAGCCGCAACGGGGCCTTGCAGAGATGGAGCTGAGTTCACCCTATCTGTTTGTCAGTTTGCTTTTAAGGAGATTTCAGATTGGCCGGCCTCCCTTACCCCCTCCGGAGGCTCAGAGCCACGCAGCAGGGTCCAGCAGGGTCCGTTCTGGCCTGGGCAGTCACAGGCGGCAGAGAACACTTGCTCCTTCCCATACCTTCTGCTACCTTTCTCTGCCCCAGTGGAGCTTCGGAATAATAAAGCTGTTATTTATACTGTACGGTAGCTTCCTCAGTGGTCTTTGTCATTGAGACTTTGGAAGACAAAGTAAAGGGAGGAGAGGGTTTGTGGAAGAAGTACAGTGTGTTGCGGGGGTGGGGGCTGGGGGTCCTCAGGGGATGTTGCTCATCCAGCCCTCCCCCTTCTCCCAAGTCCCTTTCTTTCTCTTTTACTTACAATGCCCTTTCAAATGTATTATGTGACCTCTGACCTCCCGACCCCTAACCCTTCTGCTCCCTCAAGGTACCCCTCAGTCCATAACTCCCCAGTAAGTTTCACTCACAGTAGGAAATATATGAAATCACTCACTTAAAATTTTGTTAGTTTATTGTCATTGTCAGTGCTGACGATCAAATCTGTCCCATCAATCGATCGGTCAGTGCTTCTCTTTGTTTTGACACAGGGTCTCCTATCATCCAGAGTAACCTCACACTGTGTAGCTGAATATAATCGTGAATTGTTGGTCCTTTGGCCTCCACCTCCCAAATGCTCTGATTATAGACATAAACTAGCACACCTGGCCCTAGCCCCTGGTTTTTTTTTTTTTTGTTGTTGTTGTTGTTTTTTACAATTACATTTATTATTTTGTGTGTGCTGGTGTGCATGTGTGGAAGTCAGAGGACAACTTGAGGTTAGGTTTCTCCTGCCATGTGGGTTCAAGATCTGTGTTCTTCATGATCATGTGCACAAAACTACTTCATAATGTTTCGTTGTTTTCCTGGTTTTCCAACACAGGGTTGCTCTGTGTAACTCTGGCTGTCTTGGAACTCCCTTGGTAGACCAGACTGGCCCAAAGGCACTGTTAAGGCAGGCAACGTATTCATTTAACATACCTGTTGCAGGGTATGGCTGGCACACCGCCCTCTACCCTGAACTCTCCAGTCCAGGGGCTAGGCTGTCTGTTCCCCTGGGGCTCCTGCCATAATCCAGACGTTTTGGTTACCTACTGACCTGGCTGCTGTACTTACTTCTCCTCTCCCCCTTCCCCTCCCCCTCCCCCTCTCCCCACATGGTCCAGGGTCATCAGCACTCTGGACTCTCCCAGATGTGTTTGCAGCTGGCTATGTTTCCCTTACATCTGTAATACACCTTCTCCTTCACCATACCTAGGAACAGTCCTGTCCTGTCCTGTCCTTTCCCTCTTTTTTCTTCCTTCCTCCCTTCCTTCCTCCCTCCCTTCCTCCCTTCCTTCCTCCCTTCCTTCCTCCCTCCCTTCCTCCCTTCCTT